>NW_026280760.1:45000-65449 GCF_023373465.1 Oncorhynchus keta | reverse complement strand
GTGGTAGGTAGCCTGATACACTGAGCCAGAGGGGTGGTAGGTAGCCTGACCACACTGGTAGGTAGCCTGATACACTGAGCCAGAGGGGTGGTAGGTAGCCTGACACACTGAGCCAGAGGGGTGGTAGGTAGCCTGATAGACTGAGCCAGAGGGGTGGTAGGTAGCCTGATACACTGAGCCAGAGAGGTGGTAGGTAGCCTGATACACTGAGCTAAGGGGTGGTAGGTAGCCTGATACACTGAGCCAGAGGGGTGGTAGGTAGTCTGACCCACTGAGCCAGAGGGGTGGTAGGTGCCTGACACACTGGAGCCATAGTGGTAGGTAGCCTGACACACTGAGCCAGAGGGGTGGTAGGTAGCCTGACACACTGAGCCAGAGGGGGGGTGGTAGGTAGCCTGACACACTGAGCCAGAGGGGGTGGTGGTAGGTAGCCTGGGGTGGTAGGTAGCCACACCAGAGGGGTGGTAGGTAGCCAGAGGGTGGTAGGTAGCCTGACCCACTGAGCCAGAGGGGTGGTAGGTAGCCTGATCCACTGAGCTAAGGGGTGGTAGGTAGCCTGACCCACTGAGGGTCCAGAGGGGTGGTAGGTAGCCTGACACACTGAGCCAGAGGGGTGGTAGGTAGGTGGTAGGGGTAGCCTGACCCACTGAGCCAGAGGGGTGGTAGGTAGCCTGATACACTGAGCCAGAGAGGTGGTAGGTAGCCTGATACACTGAGCTAAGGGGTGGTAGGTAGCCTGATACACTGAGCCAGAGGGGTGGTAGGTAGTCTGACCCACTGAGCCAGAGGGGTGGTAGGTAGCCTGACACACTGAGCCAGAGGGGTGATAGGTAGCCTGACACACTGATCCAGAGGGGTGGTAGGTAGCCTGACACACTGAGCCAGAGGGGTGGTAGGTAGCCTGATCCACTGAGCTAAGGGGTGGTAGGTAGCCTGACCCACTGAGCCAGAGGGGTGGTAGGTAGCCTGATACACTGAGCCAGAGGGGTGGTAGGTAGCCTGACACACTGAGCCAGAGGGGTGGTAGGTAGCCTGACACACTGATCCAGAGGGGTGGTAGGTAGCCTGACAAACTGAGCCAGAGGGTGGTAGGTAGCCTGACACACTGATCCAGAGGGGTGGTAGGTAGCCTGACCCACTGAGCCAGAGGGGTGGTAGGTAGCCTGATACTGAGCCAGAGGGGTGGTAGAGCCATACTGAGCCAGAGGGGTGGTAGGTAGCCTGATACACTGAGCCAGAGGGTGGTAGGTAGCCTGATACACTGAGCCAGAGGGGTGGTAGGTAGCCTGATACACTGAGCCAGAGGGGTGGTAGGTAGCCTGATACACTGAGCCAGAGGGTGGTAGGTAGCCTGACACACTGAGCCAGAGGGTGGTAGGTAGCCTGATACACTGAGCCAGAGGGGTGGTAGGTAGCCTGATACACTGAGCCAGAGGGGTGGTAGGTAGCCTGATACATTGAGCCAGAGGGTGGTAGGTAGCCTGATACACTGAGCCAGAGGGGTGGTAGGTAGCCTGATACACTGAGCCAGAGGGGTGGTGGTAGGTAGCCTGATACACTGAGCTAGAGGGGTGGTAGGTAGCCTGACACACTGAGCCAGAGGGGTGGTAGGTAGCCTGATACACTGAGCCAGAGGGGTGGTAGGTAGCCTGATACACTGAGCCAGAGGGGTGGTAGGTAGCCTGACACACTGATCCAGAGGGGTGGTAGGTAGCCTGATACACTGAGCCAGAGGGGTGGTAGGTAGCCTGATACACTGAGCCAGAGGGGTGGTAGGTAGCCTGATACACTGAGCCAGAGGGTGGTAGGTAGCCTGATACACTGAGCCAGAGGGGTGGTAGGTAGCCTGACACACTGAGCCAGAGGGGTGGTAGGTAGCCAGAGCCAGGGGGTGGTAGGTAGCCTGATACACTGAGCCAGGTAGGTAGGGAGCCAGAGGGGTGGTAGGTAGCCTGATACACTGAGCCATAGGGGTGGTAGGTAGCCTGATCCACTGAGCTAAGGGGTGGTAGGTAGCCTGACCAACTGAGCCAGAGGGGTGATAGGTAGCCTGACCACTGAGCCAGAGGGGTGGTAGGTAGCCTGATATACTGAGCCAGAGGGGTGATAGGTAGCCTGACCCACTGAGCCAGAGGGGTGGTAGGTAGCCTGACACACTGAGCCAGAGGGGTGGTAGGTAGCCTGATACACTGAGCCAGAGGGGTGGTAGGTAGCCTGATACACTGAGCCAGAGGGGTGGTAGGTAGCCTGGTAGGTAGCACTGAGCCAGAGGGGTGGTAGGTAGCCTGGTAGGTAGCCTGACACTGAGCCAGAGGGTGGTAGGTAGCCTGATACACTGAGCCAGAGGGGTGGTAGGTAGCCTGATACACTGAGCCAGAGGGGTGGTAGGTAGCCTGATCCACTGAGCTAAGGGGTGGTAGGTAGCCTGACCAACTGAGCCAGAGGGGTGGTAGGTAGCCTGATACACTGAGCCAGAGGGGTGGTAGGTAGCCTGATACACTGAGCCAGAGGGTGGTAGGCCTGTCCACTGATAGGGGGTGGTAGGTAGCCTGACCCACTGAGCCAGAGGGGTGGTAGGTAGCCTGACACACTGAGCCAGAGGGTGGTAGGTAGCCTGATACACTGAGCCAGAGGGGTGGTAGGTAGCCTGACACACTGAGCCAGAGCTAAGGGGTGGTAGGTAGCCTGATACACTGACTGCCAGAGGGGTGGTAGGTAGCCTGATACACTGAGCCAGAGGGTGGTAGGTAGCCTGATACACTGAGCCAGAGGGGTGGTAGGTAGCCTGACACTGAGCCAGAGGGGTGGTAGGTAGCCTGAGACTGAGCCAGAGGGGTGGTAGGTAGCCTGATACACTGAGCCAGAGGGGTGGTAGGTAGCCTGATACACTGAGCCAGGTAGCCAGAGGGGGGTGGTAGGTAGCCTGAGCCAGAGGGGGGTGGTAGGTAGCCACTGAGCTAAGGGGTGGTAGGTAGCCTGACCAACTGAGCCAGAGGGGTGGTAGGTAGCCTGATACACTGAGCCAGAGGGGTGGTAGGTAGCCTGACACACTACTGAGCCAGAGGGGGTGGTAGGTAGGTGAGCCAGAGGGGTGGTAGGTAGCCTGACCCACTGAGGGGTGGTAGGTAGCCTGACACACTGAGCCAGAGGGGTGGTAGGTAGCCTGATACACTGAGCCAGAGGGGTGGTAGGTGGTAAGGGGTGGTAGGTAGCCTGACCCACTGAGCCAGAGGGGTGGTAGGTAGCCTGATACACTGAGCCAGAGGGGTGGTAGGTAGCCTGACCCACTGAGCCAGAGGGGTGGTAGGTAGCCTGACACACTGAGCCAGAGGGGTGAGCCAGAGGGGTGGTAGGTAGCCTGACACACTGAGCCAGAGGGGTGGTAGGTAGCCTGACACACTGAGCCAGAGGGGTGGTAGGTAGCCTGATCCACTGAGCCAGAGGGGTGGTAGGTAGCCTGACCCACTGAGCCAGAGGGGTGGTAGGTAGCCTGATACACTGAGCCAGAGGGGTGGTAGGTAGCCTGACACACTGAGCCAGAGGGGTGGTAGGTAGCCTGACACACTGAGCCAGAGGGGTGGTAGGTAGCCTGACACACTGAGCCACTGAGAGGGGTGGTAGGTAGCCTGACACACTGAGCCAGAGGGGTGGTAGGTAGCCTGATACACTGAGCCAGAGGGGTGGTAGGTAGCCTGGTAGGTCCTGACTGAGCCAGAGGGGGTAGCCAGAGGGGTGGTAGGTAGCCTGATACACTGAGCCAGAGGGGTGGTAGGTAGCCTGATACACTGAGCCAGAGGGGTGGTAGGTAGCCTGATACACTGAGCCAGAGGGGTGGTAGGTAGCCTGATACACTGAGCCAGAGGGGTGGTAGGTAGCCTGACACACTGAGCCAGAGGGGTGGTAGGTAGCCTGATACACTGAGCCAGAGGGGGTAGGTAGCCTGATACACTGAGCCAGAGGGGTGGTAGGTAGCCTGACACACTGAGCCAGAGGGGGGTGGTAGGTAGCCTGATACACTGAGCCAGAGGGGTGGTAGGTAGCCTGACACACTGAGCCAGAGGGGTGGTAGGTAGCCTGATACACTGAGCCAGAGGGGTGGTAGGTAGCCTGATCACTGAGCCAGAGGGGTGGTAGGTAGCCTGACACACTGAGCCAGAGGGGTGGTAGGTAGCCTGACCCACACTGGTAGCCAGAGCTAAGGGGTGGTAGCCAGAGGGGTGGTAGGTAGCCTGATACACTGAGCCAGAGGGGTGGTAGGTAGCCTGATCCACACTGAGCCAGCCAAAGGGGTGGTAGGTAGCCTGACTGACTGAGCCAGAGGGGGGTGGTAGGTAGCCTGACACACTGAGCCTGGTAGGTAGCCTGACACTGAGCCAGAGGGGGGTGGTAGGTAGCCTGATACACTGAGCCAGAGGGGTGGTAGGTAGCCTGATCACTGACTGAGCCAGAGGGGTGGTAGGTAGCCTGACACACTGAGCCAGAGGGGTGGTAGGTAGCCTGATACACTGAGCCAGAGGGGTGGTAGGTAGCCTGATACACTGAGCCAGAGGGGTGGTAGGTAGCCTGACCCACTGATCCAGAGGGGTGGTAGGTAGCCTGACACACTGAGCCAGAGGGTGGTAGGTAGCCTGATACACTGAGCCAGAGGGGTGGTAGGTAGCCTGATACACTGAGCCAGAGGGGTGGTAGGTAGCCTGATACACTGAGCCAGAGGGGTGGTAGGTAGCCTGATACACTGAGCCAGAGGGTGGTAGGTAGCCTGATACACTGAGCCAGAGGGGTGGTAGGTAGCCTGATACACTGAGCCATAGGGGTGGTAGGTAGCCTGATCCACTGAGCTAAGGGGTGGTAGGTAGCCTGACCAACTGAGCCAGAGGGGTGATAGGTAGCCTGATACACTGAGCCAGAGGGGTGGTAGGTAGCCTGATATACTGAGCCAGAGGGGTGATAGGTAGCCTGACCCACTGATCCAGAGGGGTGGTAGGTAGCCTGACACACTGAGCCAGAGGGTGGTAGGTAGCCTGATACACTGAGCCAGAGGGGTGGTAGGTAGCCTGATACACTGAGCCAGAAGGGTGGTAGGTAGCCTGATACACTGAGCCAGAGGGGTGGTAGGTAGCCTGATACACTGAGCCAGAGGGTGGTAGGTAGCCTGATACACTGAGCCAGAGGGGTGGTAGGTAGCCTGACACACTGAGCCAGAGGGTGGTAGGTAGCCTGATACACTGAGCCAGAGGGGTGGTAGGTAGCCTGATACACTGAGCCAGAGGGGTGGTAGGTAGCCTGATCCACTGAGCTAAGGGGTGGTAGGTAGCCTGACCAACTGAGCCAGAGGGGTGATAGGTAGCCTGATACACTGAGCCAGAGGGGTGGTAGGTAGCCTGATATACTGAGCCAGAGGGGTGATAGGTAGCCTGACCCACTGATCCAGAGGGGGTAGGTGGAGCTAGGGTGGTAGGTAGCCTGACACACTGAGCCAGAGGGGGTGGTAGGTAGCCTGATACACTGAGCCAGAGGGGGGTGGTAGGTAGCCTGATACACTGAGCCAGAAGGGTGGTAGGTAGCCTGATACACTGAGCCAGAGGGGTGGTAGGTAGCCTGATACACTGAGCCAGAGGGGTGGTAGGTAGCCTGATACACTGAGCCAGAGGGGTGGTAGGTAGCCTGACACACTGAGCCAGAGGGGTGGTAGGTAGCCTGATACACTGAGCCAGAGGGGTGGTAGGTAGCCTGATACACTGAGCCAGAGGGGTGGTAGGTAGCCTGATCCACTGAGCCAGAGGGGTGGTAGGTAGCCTGACCACACTGAGCCAGAGGGTGGTAGGTAGCCTGATACACTGAGCCAGAGGGGGTGGTAGGTAGCCTGATACACTGAGCCAGAGGGGTGGTAGGTAGCCTGACACCACTGAGCCAGAGGGGTGGTAGGTAGCCTGATACACTGAGCCAGAGGGTGGTAGGTAGCCTGATACACTGAGCCAGAGGGGTGGTAGGTAGCCTGATACACTGAGCCAGGGGTGGTAGGTAGCCTGATACACTGAGCCAGAGGGGTGGTAGGTAGCCTGATACACTGAGCCAGAGGGGTGGTAGGTAGCCTGACACACTGAGCCAGAGGGGTGGTAGGTAGCCTGACACACTGAGCCAGAGGGGTGGTAGGTAGCCTGACACACTGAGCCAGAGGGTGGTAGGTAGCCTGATACACTGAGCCAGAGGGGTGGTAGGTAGCCTGATACACTGAGCCAGAGGGGTGGTAGGTAGCCTGATACACTGAGCCAGAGGGGTGGTAGGATACACTGAGCCAGAGGGGTGATAGAGCCAGAGGGGTGAGCCTGATACACTGAGCCAGAGGGGTGGTAGGTAGCCTGATACCTGACACTGAGCCATAGGGGTGGTAGGTAGCCTGATCCACTGAGCTAGAGGGGTGGTAGGTAGCCTGACCACACTGAGCCAGAGGGGTGGTAGGTAGCCTGATACACTGAGCCAGAGGGGTGGTAGGTAGCCTGACCCACTGAGCCAGAGGGGTGGTAGGTAGCCTGACCCACTGAGCCAGAGGGGTGGTAGGTAGCCTGACACACTGAGCCAGAGGGGTGGTAGGTAGCCTGATACACTGAGCCAGAGGGGTGGTAGGTAGCCTGATACACTGAGCCAGAGGGGTGGTAGGTAGCCTGATACACTGAGCCAGAGGGGTGGTAGGTAGCCTGATACACTGAGCCAGAGGGGTGGTAGGTAGCCTGACCCACTGAGCCAGAGGGGTGGTAGGTAGCCTGATACACTGAGCCAGAGGGGTGGTAGGTAGCCTGACACACTGAGCCAGAGGGGTGGTAGGTAGCCTGATACACTGAGCCAGAGGGGTGGTAGGTAGCCTGATACACTGAGCCAGAGGGGTGGTAGGTAGCCTGATACACTGAGCCAGAGGGGTGGTAGGTAGCCTGATACACTGAGCCAGAGGGGTGGTAGGTAGCCTGATACACTGAGCCAGAGGGGTGGTAGGTAGCCTGACACACTGAGCCAGAGGGGTGGTAGGTAGCCTGATACACTGAGCCAGAGGGGTGGTAGGTAGCCTGATGAGCCAGAGGGGTGGTAGGTAGCCTGACACTGAGCCAGAGGGGTGGTAGGTAGCCTGATCCACACTGAGCCAGAGCCAGAGGGGTGGTAGGTAGCCTGATACACTGAGCCATAGGGGTGGTAGGTAGCCTGATACACTGAGCCAGAGGGGTGGTAGGTAGCCTGACCCACTGAGCCAGAGGGGTGGTAGGTAGCTTGACCCACTGATCCAGATGGGTGGTAGGTAGCCTGATACACTGAGCCAGAGGGGTGGTAGGTAGCTTGACCCACTGAGCCAGAGAGGTGGTAGGTAGCCTGATACACTGATCCAGAGGGGTGGTAGGTAGCCTGATACACTGAGCCAGAGGGGTGGTAGGCATCACATCCAGCTGTGATTGGGAGTCCCATAGGGCGGCTCACAATTGGCCCAGCGTCAACTGGGTTTGGCCGGGCGGCCGTCATTGTAAAGAAGAATTTAGTTCTTTAACTGATTTGCCTAGTTAAGTAAAGGTTAAAGGTTAAATAAAAAAGACAGTCTGAGAGTGAGGCAGAGGGGTGGTAGGATAAAGAACACATGCTGTGACAACAACCTCATAGAGGAATGTCATTAGATTATCCACACAGAAAATGATTCATTTATAGCACCAGTATGGCCAACTCTGTTACAGACACGCCAGTATCACAGTCGACTAGGCCAGTGTTTCCCAAACCTCTCATCGACTCCCCTCAGTCAGTTCCATTTACGTTTTAAAATATATTCACGTTTTAAAATATATTCCCCGAACTAGCAGCGAGACGAGCTAAAAGCCCTTGATTAGTTGAATCAGGTGTACTTGCTGCAATGGATCAAGTGGAACAGGCTGGGGGGGTAGTCTACTGGAGGAGAGATCTGTGGAAAACACGTTGCTACCAGGCTATAACTTATTAACTACCAGGCTATAACGTATTAATGAATCATCTCAACTAGAATGGTGTTTCGCCGCGTTACGGATGACGTCATACTATGTAGTCTGCGGGGAGGAAAAAGAAAACCCCTTGAGGGCTCCAGCCTGATACACGGACATAAACAAAGGATCTAAAGATGACCGTCCACTATACTGCCAACCAAGCTATTATATATACCGGCCTTTATGCTGATACAATGTGTGTTACTACTGGGACTCTAAATAGGACTTTTCCTGTGCCGTTGAAAATGTCACCCACACCCCTTATTGAAGTGAATAAATTAAACCGGGTAGGGCTCACTGCCTTTACCGCGTGGTCCAGACAAGACCACTTCTCAAAACCCATCCCTGCACCCTCCGATACAATAATATCACAGACAAATATGATGAATTACCAGTAATTCAGTTTTTGGTTGCCTTTCTGGCCACCTCACTGTATATCTAGATTGATTCCCATATCCCGAGGTTGAATAGGGCACCTTTACTTCACGTTTTTTTTGACGTCGGGCCATTATATATAGGTTATTCTCTCTCGCAGAGCCCTAGCGCTCACCACAACGAGGCTGAGCGGTGGAGGGAGACACGGCGTTGAATTACACCGGCCACGGAAAAACAAGAAGACTCCGAGACAGTGTGTGTGGGGGGATATGTTCGCAAAGGGAACCTGTAGGCTACTCCTGAGATTGAAATGCGCCTGAGATTTATCTTTGAGACTTTCTGAATGCTCATACCGCTAAAAAGATGCCGGGTTGGAAGAAGAATATCCCCGCCTGTCTTCAGGCTGACCAAGAAGGAGGTAGGAACCTGCCTAAGCTTTATTTAATTTAGCCTGTCTCCGTAGCCGCCTGCTTTCAACCACAGATACTGTAATTATTGCTGAGCCTTCAGCGGTGTCGGTGTGTAAACGCCGCGACCAGGCGATTCACGATAAGTGAAAGTTCCGGCGGGGAATCGCTTGTTGTTTTATGCGTTGATGTTTCCCGGAACAAAGCTCGGTGTGGAATATCTACCAGGCTACAATAGTAGCGGCGTGCACGACGCGTTGCTGGATTCATTCACAAACATGCAGCGAGCAAGTGTCAACTTTTATTTTTAGTTCATGCTTTTGTTTTCTCCGCCAGTGGTCTCGTCTTGGTGCTCGAGGCTCCGGTCTTTAGCGGTAGTGTTGGTTGGTGGGCCTCCGTCCAGATTGACTGTGCACTTGTTCGCCCAGCTCCTGTAGCCCAACACACGTCACCCTGCTCCATGCCTGTTGTTTGGTCCATAGAAGTAGCCTATGTAGGCTATGTGTTTCCTTGCTGTTGTCTAGGCTATGTGCTATTTACAAGTTATGCCGACGCATATCCAAATAATGACCATCGGTAATAAGACGTCTATAGTCCAGTAGAGAATAGTGTAGGCGGTTGCCTTGAGCTTTTTGTTCGCAATGTTTGTGTAATGAATGGCGGATAATGATCACGTTTCAGTCAGTGTCTCAATCCACTGCTATCATTCCCTCGGACTCTATAGTAGCCTATTCCCCGATCCAGACCCCCCCATGTCTTCAGTCAACTGAGGACCTTTCCGATACATTCCGATGACCAACAGCAGATCCATTTGAACAACACAGAACAATCTCTCTCTCTGGCACATGTGAAACGAGCATAAACCTGTTTTAGGCAGCACGTTTATTACTTGCGCCGTGTCATACGGAATATACCAGGAAGTCTATGTCTCCATAACGATTATTATAGCCGGAGGGTTGGCATATTATACAGCGGAGTTTACCATTACCGTCATGATTTAACACCAGGTGGCACCGCTGGGCTTGTCTCATGAATATGGCTGTGAAATTATGATTAATTCACGGGTGTATTTAGTGTGATGTCATCAGTGATGTATTTATCTGTTGTATTGGGGATACGATTGGTGGAATGTCATGTGAAATATAGGCTTAGCTATAATGCACGCACACACACACACGCACACACACACACACACACACACACACACACACACACACACACACACACACACACACACACACACACACACACACACACACACACACACACACACACACACACACACACACACACACACACGCACACGCCAGCTTAGTACAATATACTTTATTGCCACGCAACGTGGTGTGTGTTTATAGGACAGCATGGTATCTCTGAAGGTTGGTGGTATGTGTTTAGAAGGACAGCATGGTATCTCTGAAGGTTGGTGGTATGTGTTTACAGGACACCTCTGAGGTTGGTGGTATGTGTTTACAGGACAGCATGGTATCTCTGACCAGGCTGGTGGTATGTGTTTACCCTCTGAGCATGGTATCTCTGAAGGCTGGTGGTATGTGTTTAGAAGGACAGGTATCATGGTGGTATGTGTTTAGAAGGACTCTGAAGGCTGGTGGTATGTGTTTACCCCAGCATGGTATCTCTGAAGGCTGGTGGTATGTGTTTACAGCATGGTATCTCTGAAGGTTGGTGGTATGTGTTTACAGTACAGTATCTCTGAAGGTTGGTGGTATGTGTTTAGAAGGACAGCATGGTATCTCTGAAGGTGGTGGTCATGTGTTTAGAAGGACAGCATGGTATCTCTGAAGGTTGGTGGTATGTGTTTAGAAGGACAGCATGGTATCTCTGAAGGTTGGTGGTATGTGTTTAGAAGGACAGCATGGTATCTCTGAAGGTTGGTGGTATGTGTTTATAGGACAGCATGGTATCTCTGAAGGTTGGTGGTATGTGTTTAGAGGACAGCATGGTATCTCTGAAGGCTGGTGGTATGTGTTTAGAACAGGACAGCATGGTATCTCTGAAGGTTGGTGGTATGTGTTTATAGGACAGCATGGTATCTCTGAAGGTTGGTGGTATGTGTTTATAGGACAGCATGGTATCTCTGAAGGCTGGTGGTATGTGTTTACAGGACAGCATGGTATCTCTGAAGGCTGGTGGTATGTGTTTAGAAGGACAGCATGGTATCTCTGAAGGTTGGTGGTATGTGTTTAAGGACAGCATGGTATCTCTGAAGGTTGGTGGTGTGTGTTTAGGACAGCATGGTATCTCCTCATTTGCTGATTGGTGGTATATAGGACAGCCCTGAGTATCATATGTTACCCCAGCAGTATCAGCTTGGGTATCATATGAGTCTCATATGAGTATCATATACCCCCAGTCTCATATACCCCAGTATCATATACCCCCAGTATCATATACCCCCAGTATCATATACCCCCAGTATCATATACCCCCAGTATCCCAGTCTCATATACCCCCAGTATCATATACCCCCAGTCTCATATACCCCCAGTATCATATACCCCCAGTCTCATATACCCCCAGTATCATATACCCCCAGTATCATATACCCCCAGTATCATATACCCCCAGTCTCATATACCCCCAGTATCATATACCCCCAGTATCATATACCCCCAGTATCATATACCCTCAGTATCATATACCTCCAGTATCATATACCCCCAGTCTCTGACAATAAAGATAACATGAAAACAGCCAACCAGCTCTGCAAGGGCAAGCACAATGGTCAGAGTGAAGTGTTGTCTCATTTGTGTCTGGAAGTAGCTAGCAAGCTAGCCAATGTTAGCCTGTTAGCTTGGGTGCTGGACTGCTGTTGTGAGGTCAGAACGCTCGGGTCAACCCTACTCCATTGGCCAGATGGCTCCCAGAGCAAAACGCTCTGAATTTATGAATGGACAATCTGACAACGCTCTGAATTTACGAACGTCCAGAGCTCACTGGCACTCCAGAATGAATTTAAGAACACACCCTAAGGTCATGTCCCAAATGCACCCTATTCCCTGTAGTACTGCACCAATGCACCCTATTTCCTATAGTAGTGCACTAATGCACCCTATTCCCTATAGTAGTGCACTAATGCACCCTATTCCCTATAGTAGTGCACTAATGCACCCTATTTCCTATAGTAGTGCACTAATGCACCCTATTCCCTATAGTAGTGCACTAATGCACCCTATTCCCTATAGTAGTGCACTAATGCACCCTATTCCCTATAGTAGTGCACTAATGCACCCTATTTCCTATAGTAGTGCACTAATGCACCCTATTTCCTATAGTAGTGCACTAATGCACCCTATTCCCTATAGTAGTGCACTAATGCACCCTATTTCCTATAGTAGTGGTGGATGTCGGTCCATGTCAAACCTGGCAGCTATTTCAGCACTGTGGGGCTAATATTCAGAATAGACGAGCTAAAGCGTAACCTTGTAGTTCATAAACTGTCTGTCTCTGACCAGTAAATAAGTTACGTCTTCCATTAGAATCCCAACACCCGGGTCAATAATGAGAGGAGGAGCATCTCTTCACAGTGGCTGGCGTAGGAAACCCTAGCGTGCTTTATGGTAAACTGCACGAGTTCATAGCTTCTTACTGGCATGGGGTTGTGTTTCGTAGAAAATCATAATTGACCACAGACCACTGTTCCCCCAAAGGCACTTGGGTGATTTTCCTCCTGAAGTTTTCAGAGATTTTTTTTTTAAGAACACCAGCAAAAATCTGCTCCAATACATTTTAGTTTTGTAAATCTGTAAATTTGTTCCAATATATATCCCCACGCATCATTTTTACCTTATTTAAACTAGGCAAGTCAGTTAAGAACAAATTCTTATTTTCAATGACGGCCTGGGAACTGTGGGTTAACTGCCTGTTCAGGGGCAGAACGACAGATTTGTACCTTGTCAGCTCGGGGGTTTGAACTTTTAACCTTCCGGTTACTAGTCCAACGCTCTAACCACTAGGCTACCCTGCCTCTAACCACTAGGCTACCCTGCCTCTAACCACTAGGCTACCCTGCCTCTAACCACTAGGCTACCCTGTCTCTAACCACTAGGCTACCCTGCCTCTAACCACTAGGCTACCCTGTCTCTAACCACTAGGCTACCCTGCCTCTAACCACTAGGCTACCCTGCCTCTAACCACTAGGCTACCCTGCCTCTAACCACTAGGCTACCCTGCCTCTAACCACTAGGCTACCCTGCCTCTAACCACTAGGCTACCCTGCCTCTAACCACTAGGCTACCCTGCCTCTAACCACTAGGCTACCCTGCCTCTAACCACTAGGCTACCCTGTCTCTAACCACTAGGCTACCCTGCCTCTAACCACTAGGCTACCCTGTCTCTAACCACTAGGCTACCCTGTCTCTAACCACTAGGCTACCCTGCCTCTAACCACTAGGCTACCCTGTCTCTAACCAATAGGTTACCCTGCCTCTAACCACTAGGCTACCCTGCCTCTAACCACTAGGCTACCCTGTCTCTAACCACTAGGCTACCCTGCCTCTAACCACTAGGCTACCCTGCCTCTAACCACTAGGCTACCCTGCCTCTAACCACTAGGCTACCCTGCCTCTAACCACTAGGCTACCCTACCTCTAACCACTAGGCTACCCTGTCCTCTAACCACTAGGCTACCCTGCCTCTAACCACTAGGCTACCCTGCCTCTAACCACTAGGCTACCCTGCCTCTAACCACTAGGCTACCCTGCCTCTAACCACTAGGCTAACCACTAGGCTACCCTGCCTCTAACCACTAGTCTACCCTGCCTCTAACCACTAGGCTACCCTGCTCTAACCACTAGGCTACCCTGCCTCTAACCACTAGGCTACCCTGCCTCTAACCACTAGGCTACCCTGCCTCTAACCACTAGGCTACCCTGCCTCTAACACTAGGCTACCCTGCCTCTAACCACTAGGCTACCCTGCCTCTAACCACTAGGCTACCCTGCCTCTAACCACTAGGCTACCCTGCCTCTAACCACTAGGCTACCCTGCCTCTAACCACTAGGCTACCCTGTCTCTAACCACTAGGCTACCCTGCCTCTAACCACTAGGCTACCTGCCTCTAACCACTAGGCTACCTGCCTCTAACCACTAGGCTACCTGCCTCTAACACTAGTCGACCCTGCCTCTAACCACTAGGCTACCTGCCTCTAACACTAGGCTACCCTGCCTCTAACCACTAGGCTACCCTGGCTCTAACCTCTAAGCTACCTGCCTCTAACTACTAGGCTACCTGCCTTTAACACTAGTCTACCCTGCCTCTAACACTAGTCTACCCTGCCTCTAACCACTAGGCTACCTGCCTCTAACCACTAGGCTACCTGCCTCTAACACTAGTCTACCCTGCCTCTAACCACTAGGCTACCTGCCTCTAACACTAGTCTACCCTGCCTCTAACCACTAGGCTACCTGCCTCTAACCACTAGGCTACCCTGCCTCTAACCACTAGGCTACCTGCCTCTAACCACTAGGCTACCTGCCTCTAACCACTAGGCTACCCTGCCTCTAACCACTAGGCTACCTGCCTCTAACCACTAGGCTACCCTGCCTCTAACCACTAGGCTACCCTGCCTCTAACCACTAGGCTACCCTGCCTCTAACCACTAGGCTACCTGCCTCTAACCACTAGGCTACCCTGCCTCTAACCACTAGGCTACCCTGCCTCTAACCACTAGGCTACCTGCCTCTAACCACTAGGCTACCCTGCCTCTAACCACTAGGCTACCCTGCCTCTAACCACTAGGCTACCCTGCCTCTAACCACTAGGCTACCCTGCCTCTAACCACTAGGCTACCCTGCCTCTAACCACTAGGCTACCCTGCCTCTAACCACTAGGCTACCCTGCCTCTAACCACTAGGCTACCCTGCCTCTAACCACTAGGCTACCTGCCTCTAACCACTAGGCTACCCTGCCTCTAACCACTAGGCTACCCTGCCTCTAACCACTAGGCTACCTGCCTCTAACCACTAGGCTACCCTGCCTCTAACCACTAGGCTACCCTGCCTCTAACCACTAGGCTACCCTGCCTCTAACCACTAGGCTACCTGCTCTAACCACTAGGCTACCCTGTCTCTAACCACTAGGCTACCCTGCCTCTAACCACTAGGCTACCTGCCTCTAACCACTAGGCTACCTGCCTCTAACCACTGGCTACCTGCCTCTAACCACTAGGCTACCCTGCCTCTAACCACTAGGCTAGGCTACCTGCCTCTAACCACTAGGCTACCCTGCCTCTAACCACTAGGCTACCCTGCCTCTAACCACTAGGCTACCTGCCTCTAACCACTGGGCTACCTGCCTCTAACCACTAGGCTACCCTGCCTCTAACCACTAGGCTACCCTGCCTCTAACCACTAGGCTACCTGCCTCTAACCACTAGGCTACCCTGCCTCTAACCACTAGGCTACCCTGCCTCTAACCACTAGGCTACCTGCCTCTAACACTAGGCTACCCTGCCTCTAACCACTAGGCTACCTGCCTCTAACACTAGTCTACCCTGCCTCTAACCACTAGGCTACCTTCCTCTAACCACTAGGCTACTCTGCCTCTAACCACTAGGCTACCCTGCCTCTAACCACTAGGCTACCTGCCTCTAACCACTAGGCTACCCTGCCTCTAACCACTAGGCTACCTGCCTCTAACCACTAGGCTACCCTGCCTCTAACCACTAGGCTACCTGCCTCTAACCACTAGGCTACCCTGCCTCTAACCACTAGGCTACCCTGCCTCTAACCACTAGGCTACCCTGCCTCTAACCACTAGGCTACCCTGCCTCTAACCACTAGGCTACCCTGCCTCTAACCACTAGGCTACCCTGCCTCTAACCACTAGGCTACCTGCCTCTAACCACTAGGCTACCCTGCCTCTAACCACTAGGCTACCCTGCCTCTAACCACTAGGCTACCCCTGGCTACCCTCTCTAACCACTAGGCTACCTGCCTCTAACCACTAGGCTACCTGCCTCTAACCACTAGGCTACCCTGCTACTGCTAACCACTAGGCTACCCTGCCTCTAACCATTAGGCTACCCTGCCTCTAACCACTAGGCTACCTGCCTCTAACCACTAGGCTACCTGCCTCTAACCACTAGGCTACCCTGCCTCTAACCACTAGGCTACCCTGCCTCTAACCACTAGGCTACCCTGCCTCTAACCACTAGGCTACCCTGCCTCAAACCACTAGGCCCCCTGCCTCTAACCACTAGGCTACCTGCCTCTAACCACTAGGCTACCCTGCCTCTAACCACTAGGCTACCTGCCTCTAACCACTAGGCTACCTGCCTCTAACCACTAGGCTACCCTGCCTCTAACCACTAGGCTACCCTGCCTCTAACCACTAGGCTACCTGCCTCTAACCACTAGGCTACCTGCCTCTAACCACTAGGCTACCCTGCCTCTAACCACTAGGCTACCCTGCCTCTAACCACTAGGCTACCCTGCCTCTAACCACTAGGCTACCTGCCTCTAACCACTAGGCTACCTGCCTCTAACCACTAGGCTACCTGCCTCTAACCACTAGGCTACCCTGCCTCTAACCACTAGGCTACCCTGCCTCTAACCACTAGGCTACCCTGCCTCTAACCACTAGGCTACCCTGCCTCTAACCACTAGGCTACCCTGCCTCTAACCACTAGGCTACCTGCCTCTAACCACTAGGCTACCCTGCCTCTAACCACTAGGCTACCCTGCCTCTAACCACTAGGCTACCCTGCCTCTAACCACTAGGCTACCCTGCCTCTAACCACTAGGCTACCTGCCTCTAACCACTAGGCTACCCTGCCTCTAACCACTAGGCTACCTGCCTCTAACCACTAGGCTACCTGCCTCTAACCACTAGGCTACCCTGCCTCTAACCACTAGGCTACCTGCCTCTAACCACTAGGCTACCCTGCCTCTAACCACTAGGCTACCCTGCCTCTAACCACTAGGCTACCTGCCTCTAACCACTAGGCTACCCTGCCTCTAACCACTAGGCTACCCTGCCTCTAACCACTAGGCTACCTGCCTCTAACCACTAGGCTACCTGCCTCTAACCACTAGGCTACCCTGCCTCTAACCACTAGGCTACCCTGCCTCTAACCACTAGGCTACCCTGCCTCTAACCACTAGGCTACCTGCCTCTAACCACTAGGCTACCCTGCCTCTAACCACTAGGCTACCCTGCCTCTAACCACTAGGCTACCTGCCTCTAACCACTAGGCTACCTGCCTCTAACCACTAGGCTACCCTGCCTCTAACCACTAGGCTACCCTGCCTCTAACCACTAGGCTACCCTGCCTCTAACCACTAGGCTACCCTGCCTCTAACCACTAGGCTACCTGCCTCTAACCACTAGGCTACCCTGCCTCTAACCACTAGGCTACCTGCCTCTAACCACTAGGCTACCTGCCTCTAACCACTAGGCTACCCTGCCTCTAACCACTAGGCTACCCTGCCTCTAACCACTAGGCTACCCTGCCTCTAACCACTAGGCTACCCTGCCTCTAACCACTAGGCTACCCTGCCTCTAACCACTAGGCTACCTGCCTCTAACCACTAGGCTACCCTGCCTCTAACCACTAGGCTACCTGCCTCTAACCACTAGGCTACCTGCCTCTAACCACTAGGCTACCCTGCCTCTAACCACTAGGCTACCCTGCCTCTAACCACTAGGCTACCCTGCCTCTAACCACTAGGCTACCCTGCCTCTAACCACTAGGCTACCTGCCTCTAACCACTAGGCTACCCTGCCTCTAACCACTAGGCTACCTGCCTCTAACCACTAGGCTACCCTGCCTCTAACCACTAGGCTACCCTGCCTCTAACCACTAGGCTACCCTGCCTCTAACCACTAGGCTACCTGCCTCTAACCACTAGGCTACCTGCCTCTAACCACTAGGCTACCTGCCTCTAACCACTAGGCTACCTGCCTCTAACCACTAGGCTACCTGCCTCTAACCACTAGGCTACCTGCCTCTAACCACTAGGCTACCTGCCTCTAACCACTAGGCTACCCTGCCTCTAACCACTAGGCTACCCTGCCTCTAACCACTAGGCTACCCTGCCTCTAACCACTAGGCTACCCTGCCTCTAACCACTAGGCTACCTGCCTCTAACCACTAGGCTACCCTGCCTCTAACCACTAGGCTACCCTGCCTCTAACCACTAGGCTACCCTGCCTCTAACCACTAGGCTACCCTGCCTCTAACCACTAGGCTACCCTGCCTCTAACCACTAGGCTACCCTGCCTCTAACCACTAGGCTACCCTGCCTCTAACCACTAGGCTACCTGCCTCTAACCACTAGGCTACCCTGCCTCTAACCACTAGGCTACCCTGCCTCTAACCACTAGGCTACCCTGCCTCTAACCACTAGGCTACCCTGCCTCTAACCACTAGGCTACCCTGCCTCTAACCACTAGGCTACCCTGCCTCTAACCACTAGGCTACCTGCCTCTAACCACTAGGCTACCCTGCCTCTAACCACTAGGCTACCCTGCCTCTAACCACTAGGCTACCCTGCCTCTAACCACTAGGCTACCCTGCCTCTAACCACTAGGCTACCCTGCCTCTAACCACTAGGCTACCCTGCCTCTAACCACTAGGCTACCCTGCCTCTAACCACTAGGCTACCCTGGCTACCCTGCCTCTAACCACTAGGCTACCCTGCCTCTAACCACTAGGCTACCCTGCCTCTAACCACTAGGCTACCCTGCCTCTAACCACTAGGCTACCTGCCTCTAACCACTAGGCTACCCTGCCTCTAACCACTAGGCTACCCTGCCTCTAACCACTAGGCTACCTGCCTCTAACCACTAGGCTACCCTGCCTCTAACCACTAGGCTACCCTGCCTCTAACCACTAGGCTACCTGCCTCTAACCACTAGGCTACCCTGCCTCTAACCACTAGGCTACCCTGCCTCTAACCACTAGGCTACCCTGCCTCTAACCACTAGGCTACCCTGCCTCTAACCACTAGGCTACCTGCCTCTAACCACTAGGCTACCTGCCTCTAACCACTAGGCTACCCTGCCTCTAACCACTAGGCTACCCTGCCTCTAACCACTAGGCTACCCTGCCTCTAACCACTAGGCTACCCTGCCTCTAACCACTAGGCTACCTGCCTCTAACCACTAGGCTACCCTGCCTCTAACCACTAGGCTACCCTGCCTCTAACCACTAGGCTACCTGCCTCTAACCACTAGGCTACCCTGCCTCTAACCACTAGGCTACCCTGCCTCTAACCACTAGGCTACCTGCCTCTAACCACTAGGCTACCCTGCCTCTAACCACTAGGCTACCTGCCTCTAACCACTAGGCTACCTGCCTCTAACCACTAGGCTACCCTGCCTCTAACCACTAGGCTACCTGCCTCTAACCACTAGGCTACCTGCCTCTAACCACTAGGCTACCCTGCCTCTAACCACTAGGCTACCTGCCTCTAACCACTAGGCTACCCTGCCTCTAACCACTAGGCTACCTGCCTCTAACCACTAGGCTACCTGCCTCTAACCACTAGGCTACCTGCCTCTAACCACTAGGCTACCTGCCTCTAACCACTAGGCTACCCTGCCTCTAACCACTAGGCTACCTGCCTCTAACCACTAGGCTACCCTGCCTCTAACCACTAGGCTACCTGCCTCTAACCACTAGGCTACCCTGCCTCTAACCACTAGGCTACCTGCCTCTAACCACTAGGCTACCCTGCCTCTAACCACTAGGCTACCCTGCCTCTAACCACTAGGCTACCTGCCTCTAACCACTAGGCTACCCTGCCTCTAACCACTAGGCTACCCTGCCTCTAACCACTAGGCTACCCTGCCTCTAACCACTAGGCTACCTGCCTCTAACCACTAGGCTACCTGCCTCTAACCACTAGGCTACCTGCCTCTAACCACTAGGCTACCTGCCTCTAACCACTAGGCTACCCTGCCTCTAACCACTAGGCTACCCTGCCTCTAACCACTAGGCTACCCTGCCTCTAACCACTAGGCTACCTGCCTCTAACCACTAGGCTACCTGCCTCTAACCACTAGGCTACCTGCCTCTAACCACTAGGCTACCCTGCCTCTAACCACTAGGCTAACCACTAGGCTACCCTGCCTCTAACCACTAGGCTACCTGCCTCTAACCACTAGGCTACCTGCCTCTAACCACTAGGCTACCTGCCTCTAACCACTAGGCTACCTGCCTCTAACCACTAGGCTACCTGCCTCTAACCACTAGGCTACTCTGCCGATCTGATCTTATACAAATATGAACAAGGTGTTTTAGTCAGGTATTATATCAGTTTGGGCTTCTTGCCGTCAATTGTCATTGTGTTTCCCAGCTGTCTGACCATCCACTCAGTTCAGTTTGCATTGTGTTTCCACAGCTACCTCCGACCATCCACTCAACCAGTTTGCATTGTGTTCTAACAGCTGTCTACCATCCACTCAACCACTAGGCTTGCAGTCTACAGATGATTTGTCACTAGTGTTTTCCCAGCTGTCCGACCACCACTCATTTCAGGCATTGTGTTTCCCAGCTGTCTGACCATCCACTCATTTCCCTGCCTTTGCCAGGCTCTACAGATGATTTGTCATTGTGTCTTTCCCAGCTGTCTGACCATCCACTCATTTCAATTTGCAGTCTACCAGATGATTTGTCATTGTGTTTTCCCAGCTGTCTGACCATCCACTCA
>NW_026280760.1:0-40000 GCF_023373465.1 Oncorhynchus keta | reverse complement strand
ACATGTGTTAACATTGCCAAAGCAAGTGAGGTGGACAACATACAAAGTGAATATATAAAGTGAAAAACAACTAAAATTAACAGTAAACATTACACATAGAGAAGTTTAAAAACAGTAAAGACATTACAAATGTCATATTATATATATATACAATATACAGATCTCTCTCTCTCTCTCTCTCTCTCTCTCTCTCTCTCTCTCTCTCTCTCCTCCCTCTCTCTCTCCCTGGCCTCCTGTTCTCTCTGTCTCTCTGTCTCTATGACTCTCTGTTACTCTGTTCTACACCTCTCTCACTGAGTCTGTCTGTCTGTCTGTCTGTCTGTCTGTCTGTTGTCTGTCTGTCTGTCTGTCTGTCTTCTCTGTCTCTCTCTCTCTCTCTCTCTCTCTGTCTCTCTGTCTCTCTGTTCTCTCTCACTCCTGTCTCTCTGTCTCTCTGTCTGTCTGTCTGTCTCTCTCTCACTCTCTCTCTCTCTCTCTCTCTCTCTCTCTCTCTCTCTCTCTCTCTCTCTCTCTCTCTCTCTCTCTCTCTCTCTCTCTCTCTCTCTCTCTCTCTTATGAGCAGATCAAATCTGGGCCTTGTTCAGTCTGAATTGGTTCATATGACCCCGTTACAACAGTTAATACACCATGAGGAACACTGAGATAAGAGGGAGTCAGAGAGTTTTTATTTTCTCACCCTGTCACTCTGTTTCCCTGTCACCCTGTCACTCTGTCACCCTGTCACTCTGTCACTCTGTCACTCTGTTTCCCTGTCACCCTGTCACTCTGTCACTCTGTCACCCTGTCACTCTGTCACTCTGTCACTCTGTTTCCCTGTCACCCTGTCACTCTGTCATCTGTCACCCTGTCACTCTGTCACTCTGTCACCCTGTCACTGTCACTCTGTCACCCTGTCACTCTGTCACCCTGTCACTCTGTCACCCTGTCACTCTGTCGCTCTGTCACTCTGTCACCCTGTCACTCTGTCACCCTGTCACTCTGTCACTCTGTCACTCTGTCACCCTGTCACTCTGTCACTCTGTCACCCCGCTCTGTCGCTCTGTCACCCTGTCACTCTGTCACTCTGTCACTCTGTCACCCTGTCACTCTGTCACCCCGCTCTGTCGCTTTGTCACCCTCTCACTCTGTCACCCTCTCACTCTGTTACCCTCTCACTCTGTCACCCCGCTCTGTCGCTCTGTCACCCTGTCACTCTGTCACCCTGTCACTCTATAATTAGGCTTCTCCAAGCTCTGATGCTGCTGATGGTCATTAGTAGCCTACCAAACTTGTTGGTCATTAGTAGCCTATCAAACTGGCTAACTGCCTGGTACTCAGCACTCTATTGTCCCTCTAATCACTCTGACATCAATGCAAATGTAATGGAAAATCTAATCAAACACTTCATGAGAGCCCAAGAGCTCATGTTGAGCAACATTTCTGTAGGCTATGCAACTGTGTGAGAAATGATGAAGTGATGGCCTCTATTAAAAGAGGATGAACCCATCAGCTTTCTATTTATTTCTCAACTTTCCTCATATTAAGCTTACTTTAAGCACATAGATTCTCTTTACAACAGGAGTATAGCTTCTCTTTACAACAGGAGTATAGCTTCTCTTTACAACAGGAGTATAGCTTCTCTTTACAACAGGAGTTTCTCTTTACAACAGGAGTATAGCTTCTCTTTACAACAGGAGTATAGCTTCTCTTTACAACAGGAGTATAGCTTCTCTTTACAACAGGAGTATAGCTTCTCTTTACAACAGGAGTATAGCTTCTCTTTACAACAGGAGTACAGCTTCTCTTTACAACAGGAGTATAGCTTCTCTTTACAACAGGAGTATAGCTTCTCTTTACAACAGGAGTATAGCTTCTCTTTACAACAGGAGTATAGCTTCTCTTTACAACAGGAGTACAGCTTCTCTTTACAACAGGAGTATAGCTTCTACAACAGGAGTATAGCTTCTCTTTACAACAGGAGTATAGCTTCTCTTTACAACAGGAGTAGTCAGCTTCTCTTTACAACAGGAGTATAGCTTCTCTTTACAACAGGAGTATAGCTTCTCTTTACAACAGGAGTACAGCTTCTCTTTACAACAGGAGTATAGCTTCTCTTTACAACAGGAGTATAGCTTCTCTTTACAACAGGAGTATAGCTTCTCTTTACAACAGGAGTACAGCTTCTCTTTACAACAGGAGTATAGCTTCTCTTTACAACAGGAGTATAGCTTCTCTTTACAACAGGAGTATAGCTTCTCTTTACAACAGGAGTATAGCCTACCTGGCTGGCATGAAAATGAACCGGGAAAAGCTTCCTCCGTTTGTCTGCTGTCCCTGTTTCGAGACAGATGCAATATAATGGTCCATTCTAAATCAAAACAAATTTCACACGTATATTATTTAGTACAGTGGGGCAAAAAAAGTCTTTAGTCAGCCACCAATTGTGCAAGTTCTCCCACTTAAAAAGATGAGAGAGGCCTGTAATTTTCATCATAGGTAACACTTCAACTATGACAGACAAAATGAGAAAATATAAATCCAGAAAATCACATTGTAGGATTTTTTATGAATTTATTTGCAAATTATGGTGGAAAATAAGTATTTGGTCACCTACAAACAAGCAAGATTTCCCGGCTCTCACAGACCTGTAACTTCTTCTTTAAGAGGCTCCTCTGTCCTCCACTCGTTACCTGTATTAATGTCACCTGTTTGAACTAATTGCTCCCACAGTCGAACACCTTATGTAGCCTAGCCCATAGGTCTATATGTTTTAACAAGGTTAGTATCACACCTTATGTAGCCTAGCCCATAGGTCTATATGTTTTAATAAGGTTAGTATCACACCTCATGTAGCCTAGCCCATAGGTCTATATGTTTTAACAAGGTTAGTATCACACCTCATGTAGCCTAGCCCACAGGTCTATATGTTTTAATAAGGTTAGTATCACACCTCATGTAGCCTAGCCCATAGGTCTATATGTTTTAATAAGGTTAGTATCACACCTCATGTAGCCTAGCCCATAGGTCTATATGTTTTAATAAGGTTAGTATCACACCTCATGTAGCCTAGCCCATAGGTCTATATGTTTTAATAAGGTTAGTATCACACCTCATGTAGCCTAGCCCATAGGTCTATATGTTTTAATAAGGTTAGTATCACACCTCATGTAGCCTAGCCCATAGGTCTATATGTTTTAATAAGGTTAGTATCACACCTCATGTAGCCTAGCCCACAGGTCTATATGTTTTAACAAGGTTAGTATCACACCTCATGTAGCCTAGCCCATAGGTCTATATGTTTTAATAAGGTTAGTATCACACCTCATGTAGCCTAGCCCATAGGTCTATATGTTTTAATAAGCTATCACACCTCATGTAGCCTAGCCCATAGGTCTATATGTTTTAATAAGGTTAGTATCACACCTTATGTAGCCTAGCCCATAGGTCTATATGTTTTAATAAGGTTAGTATCACACCTCATGTAGCCTAGCCCATAGGTCTATATGTTTTAATAAGGTTAGTATCACACCTCATGTAGCCTAGCCCATAGTCATATGTTTTAATAAAATTAGTATCACACCTCATGTAGTCTAGCCCATAGGCTATATGTTTTAATAAGGTTAGTATCACACTTTAGTCTAGCCCACAGGTCTATATGTTTTAATAAGGTTAGTATCACACCTGTGTAGCCTAGCCCAAATATGTTTTAATAAGGTTAGTATCACACCTCATGTAGCCTAGCCCACAGGTCTATCTATATGTTTTAATAAGAGTATCACACCAATGTAGCCTTTCTAAATAAGGTTAGTATCACACTCATGTAGCCTAGCCCATAGTCCTATATGTTTTAATAAGGTTAGTATCACACCTCATGTAGCCTAGCCCATAGTCTATATGTTTTAATAAGGTTAGTATCACACCTCATGTAGTCTAGCCCTGTAGGCCTATATGTTTTAATAAGGTGTAGTATCACACCTTATGTAGCCTAGCCCACAGGTTTATATGTTTTAATAAGGTTAGTATCACACTCATGTAGCCTAGCCCATAGGCCTATATGTTTTAATAAGGTTAGTATCACACCTTATGTAGCCTCGCCCATAGGTCTATATGTTTTAATAAGGTTAGTATCACACTCATGTAGCCTAGCCCATAGGTCTATATGTTTTAATAAGGTTAGTATCACACCTCATGTAGCCTAGCCCATAGGTCTATATGTTTTAATAAGGTTAGTATCACACCTGTAGCCTAGCCCATAGGCTATATGTTTTAATAAGGTTAGTATCACACTCATGTAGCCTCCCATTCTATATGTTTTAATAAGGTCAGTAATCACACCTCATGTAGCCTAGCCCACAGGCCTATATGTTTTAATAAGGTTAGTATCACACCTCATGTAGCCTACCCATAGTCCTATATGTTTTAATAAGGTTAGTATCACACCTCATGTAGCCTAGCCCATAGGTCCTATATGTTTTAATAAGGTTAGTATCACACTCATGTAGTCTAGCCTTAGGCTATATGTTTTAATAAGGTTAATATCACACCTTATGTAGCCTAGCCCACAGGTCTATATGTTTTAATAAGGTTAGTATCACACCTCATGTAGCCTAGCCCATAGGCCTATATGTTTTAATAAGGTTAGTATCACACCTTTTAGGTCTATATGTTTTAATAAGGTTAGTATCACACCTCATGTAGCCTAGCCCATAGGTCTAGTTTTAATAAGGTTAGTATCACACCTCATGTAGCCTAGCCCATAGGCCTATATGTTTTAATAAGGTTAGTATCATGTTAGTCCTTAATAAGGTTAGTATCACACCTCATGTAGCCTAGCCCATAGTCCTATATGTTTTAATAAGGTTATTATCACACCTCATGTAGCCTCGCCCATAGGTCTATATGTTTTAATAAGGTTAGTATCACACCTCATGTAGCCTAGCCCACAGGTCTATATGTTTTAATAAGGTTAGTATCACACCTCTGTAGCCTAGCCCACAGGTCTATATGTTTTAATAAGGTTAGTATCACACCTCATGTAGCCTAGCCCATAGGTCTATATGTTTTAATAAGGTTAGTATCACACCTCATGTAGCCTAGCCCATAGGTCTATATGTTTTAATAAGGTTAATCACACCTCATGTAGCTTAGGTCTATCTATATGTTTTAATAAGGTTAGTATCACACCTCATGTAGCCTAGCCCACAGGTCTATATATGTTTTAATAAGGTTAGTATCACACCTCATGTAGCCTAACAGGTCTATATGTTTTAATAAGGCATAGTATCACACATGTAGCCTAGCCCATAGGTCTATAGTTTTAATAAGGTTAGTATCACACTCATGTTTTATATGTTTTATAAGGTTAGTATCACACCTCATGTAGCCTACCTAGTCCCATGTTTTAATAAGGTTAATGGTCTCATGTCTAAATCAAAGTCCTGTTTTAATAAGGTTAGTATCACACCTCATGTAGCAGTTATGGCCTCTCTATATGTTTTAATAAGGTTAGTATCACACCTCATGTAGGCCTATATGTTTTAATAAGGTTAGTATCACACCTTATGGTCTATCTATGTTTTAATAAGGTTAGTATCACACCTCATGTAGCCTAGCCCATAGGTCTATATGTTTTAATAAGGTTAGTATCACACCTCATGTAGCCTAGCCCATAGGTCTATATGTTTTAATAAGGTTAGTATCACACCTCATGTAGCCTAGCCCATAGGTCTATATGTTTTAATAAGGTTAGTATCACACCTCATGTAGCCTAGCCCATAGGCCTATATGTTTTAATAAGGTTAGTATCACACCTCATGTAGCCTAGCCCATAGGTCTATATGTTTTAATAAGGTCAGTAATCACACCTCATGTATCACAGGCCTCACACCTCATGTAGCCTAGCCCATAGTCCTATATGTTTTAATAAGGTTAGTATCACACCTCTGTAGCCTAGCCCATAGTCCTTATGTTTTAATAAGGTTAGTATCACACCTCATGTAGCCTAGCCCATATGTTTTAATCTATATCATGTTTTAATAAGGTTAGTATCACACCTCATGTAGCCTAGCCCATAGGCCTATATGTTTTAATAAGGTTAGTATCACACCTCATGTAGCCTAGCCCATAGGTCTATATGTTTTAATAAGGTTAGTATCACACTCATGTAGCCTAGCCCATAGGTCTATATGTTTTAATAAGGTTAGTATCACACCTCATGTAGCCTAGCCCATAGGCCTATATGTTTTAATAAGGTTAGTATCACACCTCATGTAGCCTAGCCCATAGGTCTATATGTTTTAATAAGGTTAGTATCACACCTCATGTAGCCTAGCCCATAGTCCTATATGTTTTAATAAGCCACACCTCATGTAGCCCATAGGTCTATATGTTTTAATAAGGTTAGTATCACACCTCATGTAGCCTAGCCCACAGGTCTATATGTTTTAATAAGGTTAGTATCACACCTCATGTAGCCTAGCCCATAGGTCTATATGTTTTAATAAGGTTAGTATCACACCTCATGTAGCCTAGCCCATAGGTCTATATGTTTTAATAAGGTTAGTATCAATAGGTCTATATGTTTTAATAAGGTTAGTATCACACCTTATGTAGCCTAGCCCATAGGTCTATATGTTTTAATAAGGTTAGTATCACACCTCATGTAGCCTAGCCCACAGGTCTATATGTTTTAATAAGGTTAGTATCACACCTCATGTAGCCTAGCCCACAGGTCTATATGTTTTAATAAGGTTAGTATCACACCTCATGTAGCCTAGCCCACAGGTCTATATGTTTTAATAAGGTTAGTATCACACCTCATGTAGCCTAGCCCACAGGTCTATATGTTTTAATAAGGTTAGTATCACACCTCATGTAGCCTAGCCCATAGGTCTATATGTTTTAATAAGGTTAGTATCACACCTCATGTAGCCTAGCCCATAGGTCTATATGTTTTAATAAGGTTAGTATCACACCTCATGTAGCCTAGCCCATAGGTCTATATGTTTTAATAAGTTTATCACACCTCATGTAGCCTAGGTCTATATGTTTTAATAAGGTTAGTATCACACCTCATGTAGCCTAGCCCATAGGTCTATATGTTTTAATAAGGTTAGTATCACACCTCATGTAGTCTAGCCCATAGGTCTATCTATATGTTTTAATAAGGTTAGTATCACACCTCATGTAGCCTAGCCCACAGGTCTATATGTTTTAATAAGGTTAGTATCACACCTCATGTAGCCTAGCCCATAGGTCTATATGTTTTAATAAGGTTAGTATCACACCTCATGTAGCCTAGCCCACAGGTCTATATGTTTTAATAAGGTTAGTATCACACTCATGTAGCCTAGCCCACAGGTCTATATGTTTTAATAAGGTTAGTATCACACCTCATGTAGCCTAGCCCACAGGTCTATATGTTTTAATAAGGTTAGTATCACACCTCATGTAGCCTAGCCCATAGGTCTATATGTTTTAATAAGGTTAGTATCACACCTCATGGCCTAGCCCACAGGTCTATATGTTTTAATAAGGTTAGTATCACACCTCATGTAGCCTAGCCCATAGGTCTATATGTTTTAATAAGGTTAGTATCACACTCATGTAGCCTAGCCCACAGGTCTATATGTTTTAATAAGGTTAGTATCACACCTCATGTAGCCTAGCCCATAGGTCTATATGTTTTAATAAGGTTAGTATCACACCTCATGTAGCCTAGCCCATAGGTCTATATGTTTTAATAAGGTTAGTATCACACCTCATGTAGCCTAGCCCATAGGTCTATATGTTTTAATAAGGTTAGTATCACACCTTATGTAGCCTAGCCCATAGGTCTATATGTTTTAATAAGGTTAGTATCACACCTCATGTAGCCTAGCCCATAGGTCTATATGTTTTAATAAGGTTAGTATCACACCTTATGTAGCCTAGCCCATAGGTCTATATGTTTTAATAAGGTTAGTATCACACCTTATGTAGCCTAGCCCATAGGTCTATATGTTTTAATAAGGTTAGTATCACACCTCATGTAGCCTAGCCCATAGGTCTATATGTTTTAATAAGGTTAGTATCACACCTCATGTAGCCTAGCCCATAGGTCTATATGTTTTAATAAGGTTAGTATCACACCTCATGTAGCCTAGCCCATAGGTCTATATGTTTTAATAAGGTTAGTATCACACCTCATGTAGCCTAGCCCATAGGTCTATATGTTTTAACAAGGTTAGTATCACACCTCATGTAGCCTAGCCCATAGGTCTATATGTTTTAATAAGGTTAGTATCACACCTCATGTAGCCTAGCCCATAGGTCTATATGTTTTGATGAGGTGTGTATCAACATCTAAAGTGGCCAGATAACTTCTTAAAATGCAGCTCATTAATCCGCTTTACAACGGGGTGTAGAACCTAACTGGCCAACATACGTGTGAGTTTGGGGGGGGTCATTGTAATGCGATGCTACTGGCGGCAGAGAAGTGAGGCGCAGGAGAGCGGAAACTCATCTACAACCGTTAACCATAACCATAACCAACAGAATGATAATAATAAACGGGTTAAACAAAACCCTGTAAATACCAGGAGAGCGGAAACTCATCTACAACCGTTGTGTTTAACTTCTTGCGTCGAGCCATCCCGGATCCGGGATCGTGACTACAGCCTCAAGCCCATTACCATAACGCAACATTAACTATTCATGAAAATCGCAAATGAAATGAAATCAATATGCTAGCTCTCAAGCTTAGCCTTTTGTTAACAACACTGTCATCTCAGATTTTCAAAATATGCTTCTCAACCATAGCAAAACAAGCATTTGTGTAACAGTATTGATAGCTAGCGTAGCATTTAGCGTAGCATTTAGCGTTAGCATTCAGCAGGCAACATTTTCACAAAAACAGAAAAGCATTCAAATAAAGTCATTTACTTTGAAGAACTTCGGATGGCACTTAACCCTAATGGGCTCCGTGGTTGCCGTCAATAATGGCTGATCCCTGGCTGTGACCCCGGTGTCTCAGGGGGAGTGGGATATGCAACAAAATACGTTTGTATGTATGAAATAGGACAAATGGAAGCACCCACCTAATGAATAGTATTATACATAAAGATCTATTATATTGTGTACGTAGCTGGTTTCTGCCCGTTGTTAAACTAATGGAAAACTCTATCGTGAATGATAGAAGAAAGTATTTCTTTGCCTCTTGACTGAAGGACATTTCATTATTGTTGGATGAAGAAATGAAAAGGATATTTATATTTGTTTTGTCAAACACAATGTTGTTTTATGGCTCTCTCTTTTCCACGTCAAACTGATTCCTCCTCTGGGTCTCCACATAGTCTCTTCGAGATCAACGTTCTCAAGATTCACCTCAGAAATACTTCCGTTGTTGTTTACCACGTCTTATAGTCAACGTTTTGATCTCACTGGCTCAACAATTAATACAAAAACTGTCTTTGAAACGTTTCCCACCCACAGAGTTGTAAAGTAACAGTATGTAGCTTTGTAAGTTGCAGTTTGTAACTATAGCAACAAAATATAACAAAGAACAAGAAACCAACCACCTTTGCTGAAAAGTTGAAGGACGCCTTTTAGTCGTTTGAAAAAGAGCTGACTGGTGTTTGATTTTCATTTTTCATTTCATTTTCTAAAGATACATTTTCTTCAGTAGTGACAGTCAGCACCAGCTGAAAACTCCATTCATACCCAGTCATATCTACCTCAGCCATAGCTACCTCAGGCCATAGCTACCTCAGGCCATAGCTACCTCAGGCCATAGCTACCTCAGCCATAGCTACCTCAGGCCATAGCTACCTCAGGCCATAGCTACCTCAGCCATAGCTACCTCAGGCCATAGCTACCTCAGGCCATAGCTACCTCAGGCCATAGCTACCTCAGCCATAGCTACCTCAGGCCATAGCTACCTCAGGCCATAGCTACCTCAGGCCATAGCTACCTCAGCCATAGCTACCTCAGGCCATAGCTACCTCAGGCCATAGCTACCTCAGGCCATAGCTACCTCAGGCCATAGCTACCTCAGCCATAGCTACCTCAGGCCATAGCTACCTCAGTCATAGCCACCTCAGGTCATAGCTACCTCAGGCCATAGCTACCTCAGCCATAGCTACCTCAGTCATAGCTACCTCAGGCCATAGCTACCTCAGTCATAGCTACCTCAGCCATAGCTACCTCAGCCATAGCTACCTCAGGCCATAGCTACCTCAGATATAGCTACCTCAGGCCATAGCTACCTCAGCCATAGCTACCTCAGCCATAGCTACCTCAGCCATAGCTACCTCAGTCATAGCCATAGCAAGAGCAACAACAGAATTTCCCTTGGATGAAAACATGGGTTATCCAAGTCAAGTGCTTGAATGATTTGCTTTTGGAAAAATAATTTGTTTTTCTCACTTCAGTCAGAACTGAAGCTGCTGCTCGACTTGGGTCTTATCCACGGCTGGAGCGAGTGCCAACATGTCTCAATCCACAAAGACCGTACGGGAAGACGCATTCAGGGCTCGTCTCGCTGGAGGCAGTGAAAAAGGTCTTTGTGTTTTCCCTCTTACCCCCCTCCGTCCGTCCGTACCACTTGAAACACGCGAGAGGAAAAATGGAGAATGGAGAGGGGAACCATTTTTAAAATGTCATTTAATTCTAGAATGCCGTGATGTTCCGTCTCAAATAGGACTGACTCCTCCAATCGTCTACACTGTGTGTTTACTGAGGGAGGATGGAGGGCTGCTTCCATAGGGCTCAAAGCTTGTGCAGTATGTAGAAGGGTCGGGGGGGGGGGGTGGGGGGTCAATTCCATTTAAATTCCAGTCAATCCATGAAATACACTCTCTCTCTCCTTTGTGGAGGTCACAGCGAACATTACAAAGACCATATCGGACTGGGATCTCTGAATGTGATGAGTGTCCGGTCTGGAGCCGTTAGAGAACACAGCCAAAGCCATGGTAACAACACAGACAATAACCTTGAGAGCAGCAAGACAGCAGGCCTCAGGGTGGCGTCACAAATGTCACTGGTCAAAAGTAGTGCACTATATAGGGAATAGGGTGCCACTTGGGTCCTCCCCCAGACATGTTCAGTAATGTATCAGGGATTCGCTGAACGTGCTCCTGGACAACTCACTGGTGGAACCACTTGACCTCGTGACATTTGGGGTCGTCTGGGTCGACCGAGGAGGGAATCAGCTTCCTGATTGGAATACTGCTGATACTGTTCCCCTGGGGGATTCTGGGGGGTTTTTAGATTCCCTTGTTCGACCAGGGGTCAACCTGCTGTGAACTGACAACCAGACACCGTGGGCTTGTCCAGTCAGCTGCTGGGTGATGGGGGGGATGTTTGAGAGAGACTGGGACTGTGTGTCTGTGGTGGGGGGATGTTTGAGAGAGACTGGGACTGTGTGTCTGTGGGGGGATGTTTGAGACTGGGACTGTGTGTCTGTGGTGGGGGTGATGTTTGAGAGAGACTGGGACTGTGTGTCTGTTGTGTGGGGTTGGGGGGTGATGTTTGGCTGGGGTGGGACTGTGATGTCTGTGGTGGGGGTGTGATGTTGGTGGGGGATTTGTGGGAGTGTGTGGGTAATGTGGTGGGGAGGGGGGTGATGAGAGGGGGGGGTGTCTGTGGGGTGGGGGGTGGGATGTTTGAGGGGGGAATGTGTGGTGGGGGTGATGGGGGGATGTTTGTGTGGGTGATTTGGTGGCTGTGTTTGATTTGTGGCTGTGGTGGATTTATGAGAGAGGCTCTGACAGGTTTGTTTTTAGTGCTATAAGGGGTGATACAGAAGTGTGTGTCTGTGGTGTGTGTGTGATGTGGTGTGATGTTTGAGTGTGTGTGGGACTGTGTGATTTGTGGTGGTGGTGGTGATGTTTGCGACAGATGCGTGTCACTGCGTGGTGATGAGTGCGTGCGTTTGAAGAGTTGACTGGGAATGTGTGTGTGTGATTGGGGGTTGAGAGTGGGTGATGTGTGTGCGTGCGTGCGTACACACACACACAAAAACGTGTGTGTGTGCACACCACTCAAATGGGAAATCTGTTGGTAGAGACAGGTGTTGGGATTAGAAAGTGATATGTGCATGCACAGATGACCTTCAGGTGTTGGGGGTTTATCTTCTTCAGATAAATCATGTTTGGCTGTGGTTGATTTGAAACATGGATTTCTGAATATAAACGTGATTTAGAAAAATATATCTCCCCTATCTTGGTCTGACGAGGCTCTGACCTCAGGTTTGTTGATGAGTTAAGTGAATATAAATCACTGTCACCATTTAATAAAAACATGAATTAGAAGTGTGCATCACTGTATGGTGATTTATGTTGATTTATGAAGTTGAAGGGAATATAAATCAGTGTTTATGTGTTAGTGATGAATATAAACAGCACCCATGCGTTAGTTGAAGTGAATATAAACAGTGATTTATGAGTTGTGAAGTGAATATAAACAGTGATTTATGAGTTAGTTGAAGTGAATATAAAACAGTGATTTATGAGTTAGTTGAAGTATACACAGTGATTTATGAGTTAGTGTGAACAGTGATTTATGAGTTAGTTGAAGGGAATGCAGTGATTTGTGAGTTAGTTGAAGTGAATATAAACAGTGATTTATGTTAGTTGAAGTGAATATAAACAGTGATTTATGAGTTAAATCTGTTAAACATACATTTAAGGTTAGTTGGGATTATAAACAGGATTTATGACATTCAGCATCACTGTCACAAACACATTTATGAGTTAGAAGGAATATAAACACTGATTTACCGTACAATATAAACAGTGATTTATGAGTTAGTTGAAGTGAATATAAACATGACTTATGAGTTAGTTGATGAATATAATAGTGATTTATGAGTTAGTTGGTGATTTAGGAGTGATTTAGAGAGTCCATGAAGCTGATTTGACACAGTTACAGATAATATACACAGTGATTTACAAAGTTGAACACAATATAAACAGTATTTATGAGTTACAATCACAGTGATTTATATTGTACGCTAGATGTCTCCTCAGATGTTCTCAGCCACAATTATATAAACAGTGATTTATGAGTTAAAACAAAGTAATATAAACAGTGATTTATGCTTAGTGACAATGGCCCATAGGATCTGATCCAAAGTAGTTACTTGAGGAATAGGGTGATTTATGTTAGTTGATAAAACAACAGAGTGTCATGAGTTAGTTGTTGAATATAAACAGTGATTTATGAGTTAGTGACATCATGAGTTAGTTGATTCATTTTATTTTTTAGTTTGAATATAAACAGTGATTTATGAGTTAGTTGCTAGTGAATATAAACAGTGATTTATGAGTTAGTTGAAGTGAATATAAACAGTGATTTATGAGTTAGTTGAATATAAACAGTGATTTAGAGTTAGTTGAAGTGAATATAAACAGTGATTTATGAGTTAGTTGAAGTGAATATGAATATAAACAGTGATTATAAACAGTGAGTTAGTTGAAGTGAATATAAACAGTGATTTATGAGTTAGTTGAAGTGAATATGAACAGTGATTTATGAGTTAGTTGAAGTGAATATAAACAGTGATTTATGAGTTAGTTGAAGTGAATATAAACAGTGATTTATGAGTTAGTTGAAGTGAATATAAACAGTGATTTATGAGTTAGTTGAAGGGAATATAAACAGTGATTTATGAGTTAGTTGAAGGGAATATAAACAGTGATTTATGAGTTAGTTGAAGTGAATATAAACAGTGATTTATGAGTTAGTTGAAGTGAATATAAACAGTGATTTATGAGTTAGTTGAAGTGAATATAAACAGTGATTTATGAGTTAGTTGAAGTGAATATAAACAGTGATTTATGAGTTAGTTGAAGTGAATATAAACAGTGATTTATGAGTTAGTTGAAGTGAATATAAACAGTGATTTATGAGTTAGTTGAAGTGAATATAAACAGTGATTTATGAGTTAGTTGAAGTGAATATAAACAGTGATTTATGAGTTAGTTGAAGTGAATATAAACAGTGATTTATGAGTTAGTTGAAGTGAATATAAACAGTGATTTATGAGTTAGTTGAAGTGAATATAAACAGTGATTTATGAGTTAGTTGAAGTGAATATAAACAGTGATTTATGAGTTAGTTGAAGTGAATATAAACAGTGATTTATGAGTTAGTTGAAGTGAATATAAACAGTGATTTATGAGTTAGTTGAAGTGAATATGAACAGTGATTTATGAGTTAGTTGAAGTGAATATAAACAGATTTATGAGTTAGTTGAATATAAACAGTGATTTATGAATTGAAACAGTGATTTATGAGTTAGTTGAAGGAATATAAACTGATTTACACAGATGAGTTAGTTGAGACTGGACCAGATTGGACCAGACTGATATGAAAAGTGATTTACAGTTAGTTGAAGGGAATATAAACTGATTTATGAGTTAGAAAACACACAGTTAGTTGAAGAATATAAACAGATTTATGAGTTAGTTGAAGGACCAGATTTATGAGTTAGAATAAAAACAGTGATTTATGAGTTAGTTGAAGTGAATATAAACAGTGATTTATGAGTTAGTGAACCAGTGATTTATGATATACAGATTTAGAGTTAGTTGAGACTGGACCAGTGATTTATGAGTTAGTTGAAGTGAGTATAAACTGATTTATGTAGTTGAGAAATAAAGAGTGATTTATGAGTTAGTTGAAGTGAATATAAACAGTGATTTATGAGTTAGTTGAAGTGAATATAAACAGTGATTTACCAGTTAGTTGAAGAGAATATAAACAGTGATTTAGACTGGACCAGACTGAGACCAGTCTGAATATAAACAGTGATTTATGAGTTAGTTGGACCAGACTGATAGAGAAACACAGTGATTTATGACTGGACCAGTGATTTATGAGTTAGAGAAATATAGACTGATTTATGGACCAGTTGGAATATAAACAGTTGAGTAGTTGAAGAATATAAACAGAGATTTATGAGACTGGACCAGACTGGACCAGTCTGATAGAGAAACACACAGAGAGAACCAGACTGGACCAGACTGATAGAGAATATAAACAGTGATTTATGAGTTAGTTGACCAGACTGGAATATAAGACAGTGATTTATGAGAAACACAAGAGAACCAGACTGGATTTACTGGTTAGTTGACCAGTGAATGATAGAAATATAAACACATTTAGAGTTAGTTGAAGGGACTGGATTTAGACTTGAGACCAGTCTGATAGAGAAACAGTGACAGAGAGAACCAGACTGGACCAGACTGGACCAGACTGATTTAGAGAATATAAACAGACCAGACTGGACCAGTGGACCAGACTGATAGAGAAACACACAGAGAGAACCAGACTGGACCAGACTGATAGAGAAACACACAGAGAGAACCAGACTGGACCAGACTGGACCAGTCTGATAGAGAAACACACAGAGAGAACCAGACTGGACCAGACTGGACCAGGCTCTACACTGCAGGTGAAGCAGGGTAGTGTACGTTTCTTCCAGGCTTTTCTCTGGTCCTCGTTGATTGTTGGTGAGCTGTGTGAGCCGAGGACAGGGCAGCAGGATGATTATAGGATTATGAGGATTCTGCTATCAGAGTGTTTATCCTGCGGTGAGATGTGAGGAGATCTTTATCAGTATGCAAAGTCATCTCTGAGCCCCTTACTGCCCTCAGATACGTTGTCTGAATCCCAAATAGCACCCTATTCCCTATATACTGCACTACTATAGACCAGAGCCCTATTCCTTATATAGTGCACTACTATAGACCAGAGCCCTATTCCCTATATAGTGCACTACTATAGACCAGAGCCATATTCCTTATATAGTGCACTACTATAGACCAGAGCCCTATTCCTTATATAGTGCACTACTATAGACCAGAGCCCTATTCCCTATATAGTGCACTACTATAGACCAGAGCCATATTCCTTATATAGTGCACTACTTTAGACTAGGGCTCATAGGAATCTTCCTGATCAAAAGGAGTGCACTACATAGTGAATAAGGTGCCATTTGGGACACAGTTTTGGGAGCACGTAACAACAATTTGCCAGAAGTATGAAGCCAGCGATGGTCGTTGTTGAGATTGTTTGTTATGTAGAATGTGATTATGAAAGACGATGGAGGACAACCTTGACTGTAACTCTGTAGTCTATAGAGACACCAGGCCAACCCAGATACATTATATAACTCTGTAGTCTGTAGAGAGACACCAGGCCAACTGGACCAGACTGGACAGTAGTCTATAGAGACCCAGACCAGACCCAGATACATTATATAACTCTGTAGTCTATAGAGACACAGAGGAACCAGCCCAGATACAGTTATATAGAAACACACAGAGAACACTACTATAGAGAAACACACCAACCCAGATACATTATATAACTCTGGACCAGACTGGACCAGTCTATAGAGACACACAGAGACCAGACTGGACCAGATACATTATATAACTCTGTAGTCTATAGAGACACCAGAGCCAACCCAGATACATTATATAACTCTGTAGTCTATAGAGACACCAGACCAACCCAGATACATTATATAACTCTGTAGTCTATAGAGACACTACAGACCAACCCAGATACCATTAGATAAACACACAGAGGAACTCCAGACTAGTCTATAGAGAGAGACCAGGGACCAACTACATTATATAACTCTGTTTAGTCTATAGAGACACCAGGCCAGGATGATTATAGGATTGAGATACATTGTTATATAGATGCACTCTGTATCTATAGAGACAATGGAGGCCAACCCAGATACATGATTATGAGATTCATGTTATCCTGCGGTGATGTGAGGAGATCTTTATCCCCCCCTTATAACTCTGTAGTCTATAGACCAGACACCAGGCCAACCAGAGCCAGATACATTATATAACTCTGTAGTCTATAGAGACACCAGGCCAACCCAGATACATTATATAACTCTGTAGTCTATAGAGACCAGGCCAACCCAGATACATTTGATATAACTCTGTAGTCTATAGAGACACCAGGCCAACCCAGATACATTATATAACTCTGTAGTCTATAGAGACACCAGGCCAACCCAGATACATTATATAACTCTGTAGTCTATAGAGACACCAGGCCAACCCAGATACATTATATAACTCTGTAGTCTATAGAGACACCAGGCCAACCCAGATACATTATATAACTCTGTAGTCTATAGAGACACCAGGCCAACCCAGATACATTATATAACTCTGTAGTCTATAGAGACACCAGGCCAACCCAGATACATTATATAACTCTGTAGTCTATAGAGACACCAGACCAACCCAGATACATTATATAACTCTGTAGTCTATAGAGACACCAGGCCAACCCAGATACATTATATAACTCTGTAGTCTATAGAGACACCAGGCCAACCCAGATACATTATATAACTCTGTAGTCTGTAGACACCAGGCCAACCCAGATACATTATATAACTCTGTAGTCTATAGAGACACCAGGCCAACCCAGATACATTATATAACTCTGTAGTCTATAGAGACACCAGGCCAACCCAGATACATTATATAACTCTGTAGTCTATAGAGACACCAGGCCAACCCAGATACATTATATAACTCTGTAGTCTATAGAGACACCAGGCCAACCCAGATACATTATATAACTCTGTAGTCTATAGAGTACATTATATAACTCTGAGTCTACCACCAGGCCAACCCAGATACATTATATAACTCTGTAGTCTATAGAGACACCAGGCCAACAGATACATTATATAACTCTGTAGTCTATAGAGACACCAGACCAACCCAGATACATTATATAACTCTGTAGTCTATAGAGACACCAGGCCAACCCAGATACATTATATAACTCTGTAGTCTATAGAGACACCAGGCCAACCCAGATACATTATATAACTCTGTAGTCTATAGAGACACCAGGCCAACCCAGATACATTATATAACTCTGTAGTCTATAGAGACACCAGGCCAACCCAGATGTTATATAACTCTGTAAGACACCAGGCCAACCCAGGTCATTATGGTCCTTTTGTTGATAAGAATCTGTGTGTGTGTGTGTGTGTGTGTGTGTGTGTGTGTGTGTGTGTGTGTGTGTGTGTGTGTGTGTGTGTGTGTGTGTGTGTGTGTGTGTGTGTGTGTGTTAGGGGTGGTGAATATTGGGAGTGAGTCTCTCTCTAACAGACAGACCATCTCTCCTTCCTCTGGGTTCAGGTTTCCATGTCAACAACAACAACAACAACAACAACCAGAATAACCCCTTTGTATTGAACTGTCAGTCCTGTAAGTTTTGATTTAAATATCTGAACGTCGTCATGACGAGAGAGGAGAGGTTGTCCCTTCTGAGACTCTGCCGCCTGGACAGACTCCCTGCTCTCCCCGTTCCCCTTCCTTTAACAGAGCGGAACAGGCCACAAGATAAATGACTGACTACTTCAGGATAGCAGTTCAACTGTAGGAGTTCATTACGAGGTTAATCAGTCAATGCCTCCACCCTGTGTTTCCCACATCAAGACGTTGCCTCAGTGATTGGACGCGAAGGGAAATGTTCAGAGTTGTCTTAATCAGTGATTGGACGCGAAGGGAAATGTTCAGAGTTGTCTTAATCAGTGATTGGACGTGAAGGGAAATGTTCAGAGTTGTCTTAATCAGTGATTGGACGTGAAGGGAAATGTTCAGAGTTGTCTTAATCAGTGATTGGACGCGAAGGGAAATGTTCAGAGTTGTCTTAATCAGTGATTGGACGTGAAGGGAAATGTTCAGAGTTGTCTTAATCAGTGATTGGACGCGAAGGGAAATGTTCAGAGTTGTCTTAATCAGTGATTGGACGCGAAGGGAAATGTTCAGAGTTGTCTTAATCAGTGATTGGACGTGAAGGGAAATGTTCAGAGTTGTCTTAATCAGTGATTGGACGTGAAGGGAAATGTTCAGAGTTGTCTTAATCAGTGATTGGACGTGAAGGGAAATGTTCAGAGTTGTCTTAATCAGTGATTGGACGCGATGGGAAGTGTTCAGAGTTGTCTTAATCAGTGATTGGACGTGAAGGGAAATGTTCAGAGTTGTCTTAATCAGTGATTGGACGTGAAGGGAAATGTTCCAGAGTTGTCTTAATCAGTGATTGGACGTGAAGGGAAATGTTCAGAGTTGTCTTAATCAGTGATTGGACGCGAAGGGAAATGTTCAGAGTTGTCTTAATCAGTGATTGGGTGAAGGGAAATGTTCAGAGTTGTCTTAATCAGTGATTGGACGCGAAGGGAAATGTTCAGAGTTGTCTTAATCAGTGATTGGACGCGAAGGGAAATGTTCAGAGTTGTCTTAATCAGTGATTGGACGCGAAGGGAAATGTTCAGAGTTGTCTTAATCAGTGATTGGACGTGAAGAAATGTTCAGAGTTGTCTTAATCAGTGATTGGACGTGAAGGGAAATGTTCAGAGTTGTCTTAATCAGTGATTGACGCGATGGGAAGTGTTCAGAGTTGTCTTAATCAGTGATTGGACGTGATGGGAAATGTTCAGAGTTGTCTTAATCAGTGATTGGACGTGATGGGAAATGTTCAGAGTTGTCTTAATCAGTGATTGGACGTGATGGGAAATGTTCAGAGTTGTCTTAATCAGTGATTGGACGTGATGGGAAATGTTCAGAGTTGTCTTAATCAGTGATTGGAGGTGATGGGAAATGTTCAGAGTTGTCTTAATCAGTGATTGGAGGTGATGGGAAATGTTCAGAGTTGTCTTAATCAGTGATTGGACGTGATGGGAAATGTTCAGAGTTGTCTTAATCAGTGATTGGACGCGATGGGAAATGTTCAGAGTTGTCTTAATCAGTGATTGGACGTGAAGGGAAATGTTCAGAAATCAGTGATTGGACGTGAAGGGAAATGTTCAGAGTTGTCTTAATCAGTGATTGGACGTGATGGGAAATGTTCAGAGTTGTCTTAATCAGTGATTGGACGTGAAGGGAAATGTTCAGAGTTGTCTTAATCAGTGATTGGACGTGATGGGAAATGTTCAGAAATCAGTGATTGGGCGCAGAGAGTTGTCTTAATCAGTGATTGGAGCGTGATGGGAAATGTTCAGAGTTGTCTTAATCAGTGATTGGACAGTGATGGGAAATGTTCAGTCTTAACTGATTTCAGACAGATTCCAGTCTGCATTTTTTTTTATGTGGGTAAGAGGAAACATGTGTGTGTTGGTGTGTGTTCATGCTTGAGTGAGTGTGTGTGTGTTGGTGTGTGTTCGTGCTTGAGTGAGTGTGTGTGTGTGTTGGTGTGTGTTCAGCTTGAGTGAGTGAGTGTGTGTGTGTTGGTGTGTGTTCCAGTGATGAGTGTGTGTGTGGTGTGTGTTCATGCTTGAGTGAGTGAGTGTGTGTGTTGGTGTGTTCATGCTTGAGTGATGTGTGTGTTGACTGTGAAATGAAAGCTCATGCATGAAGGAGGAGAGAAACAGTGATGCAGACAGACAGGAGGGAGATGCATGCAGACAGGAGGGTGATGCAGACAGACAGGATGGAGAGCAGACAGACAGGAGGGAGAGAAACCAGTGATGCAGACAGACAGGAGAGGGAGAGAAACCAGTGATGCAGACAGACAGACAGGAGGGAGAGAGACCAGTGATGCAGACAGACAGAGAGGGAGAGAAACGTGTGATGCAGACAGACAGGAGGAGATGCAGACAGACAGGAGGGAGAGAAACCAGTGATGCAGACAGACAGACAGAGAGGGAGAGAAACCAGTGATGCAGACAGACAGACAGAGAGGGAGAGAAACCAGTGATGCAGACAGACAGACAGGAGGGAGAGAGACCAGTGATGCAGACAGACAGAGAGGGAGAGAAACCAGTGATGCAGACAGACAGACAGACAGAGGGAGGGAGAGAAACCAGATGCAGACAGACAGGAGGGAGAGAAACCACTGATGCAGACAGACAGACAGGAGGGAGAGAAACCAGTGATGCAGACAGACAGACAGAGAGGGAGAGAAACCAGTGATGCAGACAGACAGACAGGAGGGAGAGAGACCAGTGATGCAGACAGACAGAGGAGGGAGGGAGAGAAACCAGTGATGCAGACAGACAGACAGGAGGGAGAGAAACCAGTGATGCAGACAGACAGGAGGGAGAGAAACCAGTGATGCAGACAGACAGACAGGGAGGGAGAGAAACCAGTGATGCAGACAGACAGGAGGGAGAGAGACCAGTGATGCAGACAGACAGGAGGGAGAGAAACTAGTGATGCAGACAGACAGGAGGGAGAGAGACCAGTGATGCAGACAGACAGGAGGGAGAGAGACCAGTGATGCAGACAGACAGACAGGAGGGAGAGAGACCAGTGATGCAGACAGACAGGCAGACAGGAGGGAGAGAGACCAGTGATGCAGACAGACAGGAGGGAGAGAGACCAGTGATGCAGACAGAGACAGGAGGGAGAGAGACCAGTGATGCAGACAGACAGGAGGAGAGAGAAACCAGTGATGCAGACAGACAGACAGGAGGGAGAGAAACCAGTGATGCAGACAGACAGGAGGGGAGAGACCAGTGATGCAGACAGACAGAGGGAGAGAAACAGATGCAGACAGACAGGAGGGAGAGAGACCAGTGATGCAGACAGACAGGAGGGAGGAGAAACCAGTGATGCAGACAGACAGACAGACAGACAGACCAGACAGACAGACAGACAGACCTCTGATGCAGACGATCCTAGTTCTGTCAGGTGGAGCCACACCCACCACTGAGCACACACACAGTCAGCTACCACACACACACACACACACACACACACACACACACACACACACACACACACACACACACACACACACACACACACACACACACACACACACACACACACACACACACACACACACACACACACACACACACACACACACACACACACACACACACACACACACACACACACACACACACACACACACACACACACACACACACACACACACACACACACACATGCTGGCACAGCACCACACAGATACCGCCAGTTTTACTCTCTCATAGCCTCTTACCACCCTGAAAATCTCTGAACATTGATCAATACCACAAGATGAAGGCTGTCCATCACACCTGTCTATATTCTACTATTTCTCAATTCAATTCAATTCAATTCAAGGGCTTTATTGACATGGGAAACATGTGTTAACATTGCCAAAGCAAGTGAGGTAGACAACATACAAAGTGAATATATAAAGTGAAAAACAACAAAAATGAACAGTAAACATTACACATACAGAAGTTTCAAAACAGTAAAGACATTACAAATGTCATATTATATATATATACAGTGTTTTAACTATGTACAGATGGTTAAAGGACACAAGATAAAATAAATAAGCATAAATATGGGTTGTATTTATAATGGTGTTTGTTCTTCACTGGTTGCCCTTTTCTCGTGGCAACAGGTCACAAATCTTGCTGCTGTGATGTCACACTGTGGAATTTCACCCAGTAGATATGGGAGTTTATCAAAATTGGGTTTGTTTAAATAAAGTAATTCTTTGTGGATCTGTGTAATCTGTAGGGAAATATGTCTTCTAATATGGTCATACATTGGGCAGGAGGTTAGGAAGTGCAGCTCAGTTTCCACCTCATTTTGTGGGCAGTGAGCACATAGCCTGTCTTCTCTTGAGAGCCATGTCTGCCTACGGCGGCCTTTCTCAATAGCAAGGCTATGCTCACTGAGTCTGTACATAGTCAAAGCTTTCCTTAATTTTGGGTCAGTCACAGTGGTCAGGTATTCTGCCGCTGTGTACTCTCTGTTTAGGGCCAGTCACAGTAGCATTCTAGTTTCTGCTCTGTTTTTGTTAATTCCAGTCACAGTGGTCAGGTATTCTTTTGTTTTCTCTGTTTAGGGCCAGTCACTGTGGTCCTGGGGCTCTGCCACTGTGTGTTCTCTGATTAGGGCCAGGACCAGCTGGTCAGGTATTCTCCAGTGTTCATCTCTCTGTAGGGCCATCACAGTGGTCAGGTATTCTGCCGCTGAATCACTTCCTTTTAGGTGGTTGTAGATTCTAACAGCTCTTTTCTGGATTTTGATAATTAGTGGGTATCGGCCTAATTCTTCTCTGCATGCATTATTTGGTGTTTTACGTTGTACACGGAGGATATTTTTTTCTCTCTCTCTCCCTGTCTCTCTCTCTTTGTCTCTGTCTCTCTCTCTCTCTCTCTCTCTCTCTCTCTCCCTGTCTCTCTCTCTCTCTCAATTTCAATTCAATTCAAGGGCTTTATTGGCAGGGAAACATGTGTTAACATTGCCAAAGCAAGTGAGGTAGATAATATATAAAGTGAATATATATCTCTCTCTCTCTCTCTCTCTCTCTCTCTCTCTCTCTCTCTCTCTCTGTCTCTGTCTCTCTCTCTCTCTCCCTCTCTCTCTCTCTCTCTCAGTCTCTGTCTCTGTCTCTCTCTGTCTCTCTCTCTCTCTCTCTCTCTCTCTCCCTCTCTCCCCCTCTCTCTCCTCTCTCTCTCTCTCTCCCTCTCTCACCAGAAATGAGTGAAAGAGGAACCCTGCTGGCTGATGGTAAAGTGGGTTAGATATTTACATGTTGAATAGCTAATTGGAGAGCTGTAGAAACTGGGTGAATTAAATCATCTAGCTTTCTATTTGAGTACCACCTCTGCTGTCATATTGAGACGATTCAACACTCTCTCTCTCCCTCTCTAATTGCTCTCTCTCTCTCTCTCTCTCTCTCTCTCTAACTCTCTCTTTCTCTCCCTCCCTCTCTAATTGCTCTCTCTCTCTCTCTCTCTCTCTCTCTCTCTCTCTCTCTCTCTCTCTCTCTCTCTCTCTCTCTCTCTCTCTCTCTCTCTCTCTCTCTCTCTCTCTCTCTCTCTCTCTCTCTCTCTCTCTCTCTCTCTCTCTCTCTCTCTCTCTCTCTCTCTCTCTGTCTGTCTCCCCCTCTCTCTCTCTCTCTCTCTCTCTCTCTCTATCTTGTTTAATTATGGTCTGTGTTCAACTGTAACGAGGTCTATTATCCGTATTGTCGTCAAATAAAAAATGATTGTTCTAAAAATGGTCTCTATGATTTGTCCCCCACTCGACTGCAGTGCCAGCAGCAGGAGCTGTTAACCACTGTCTCTGTCTTAGTCGGAGACTGAGGACCTAAAACCAAGCCTCCATTTTGGACCTTGTCTCTCTCTCTCTCTCTTCTCCTCTTGAGATGCAACTGTGGGAGGTCTAACCGTATTGTCGTCAAATAAAAATGATTGTTCTAAAAATGGGAAGTGATTTGTCCCCCACTACACCCTTGTCTCATAAACCAAGCCTCCATTTTGGACCTTGTGGCCGGAAATCTCTCCCTTGAGATGCATAACCATTACACCCCTCATAGTCTAATGAATAATGAATAAAATCAGATCCCCCCAATGTTTATCATAAGGTAGCTGTTGACCTAAGCAAAGCATATATACTTCTCATGAATGGTAAATGGTGTCCTCTGGTTTTAAAGTTGTGATTGGGACAAACACTGCTTGCTCACTTGACTACACACACACACACACACACACACACACACACACACACACACACACACACACACACACACACACACACACACACACACACACACACACACACACACACACACACACACACACACACACACACGCACACACACACACACACACACACTGTCATGATGTTGGCCTGGGGGTAGGTTCATGACAGTCATAAATACCCCCCCCACACACACACACACTTTTTCCTCTCTCCACCCTACTGATGTGACTATTGAAACTCCCTTGGTTAACATAGAGATTCTGGGAACATCAGAAGGTGGGGGGAAATGAACTATATTCTGGTAATCCGACCAATGGAACATATGCAGTGGTAGTTAATGAATATGATGTCAGTTCGGTTGTCATCTGAGACATTCTCATCAATGATAAGATAACATAAACTCTACAGTGGAAAGTCTACACATTATAGTTATCAGAGTCACATGGAATTGTTGTGCAATTTAAATGTTTGAATATGAAATGATTTGTGATGGGATGAAATGTGATTTTAGCTTCTAAAATGTGAGAATTGGGTTTTCATGAGTGAATTAGGTCTGACTCAGTGGCCTGCCCACGTGAAGAGACTTTGGTTGTAAACTATGAAACACACCCCTTTTCTCCCTCCACGATATAACGCCTTGACGAAAATGTAACCTCCTGTTCCGAGGATGTGAGGACGACGGTCCATACGTTGAAAAGGACTAACATGTCAACTACAGAACTAAGCCAACGTCAGCGTGAGTTTTGGTTGTGAATGGTATGAACTTTGAACTCTTATTCACTACAGAAGTGATACCTCCTAGCCGTTGAGTTAGGAAAGGACAGACAGAGTATCCCGTCTACCACCCAACAACGACACTACAACGTATCCCGTTCACCACCAGAGCCACTCTTCAAAGGGTAAAGGACTCGGTTGGGCAACACGGCCTTCCATCTACCACCAACCTATTGAAGCGCAGCTCAGAGTAAATATTTATTGCATTTTCCTTTTCCAAATGTGCGGTAATTTAGAATGCATAAGATACTGTATTTATGATAGTATGGCTTCTCCCTTTGTTCCTCAGTCTTCCTGCTCTTTCACTCAATCCCAACCCCCTTTTCTTCGAGTCATATCTGTTCCGTCCGCTACGGACGTTTCCTTTATGACGTCATTTGTAATCAAGGTATGATTCATTCTGTTTATATGTAATTCTGTGTGATATTTAGGTATTTACTAAATAAATCATTTAACCCAATTTTCTATTGCTGATTCAACTTGTTGGGGTTCGTGAAGATAACAACTTTCAGATGAGACTGAAATAAGGTGACGATTAATATTGACTGGTATTGATGTAAAATATTAATAGGTCTTTAAGAGTTTATTCGGAAGATAACAGCTCTATAAATATTATTTTGTGATGCCTCGACTTTCTACTTAATTACATTTACATGATTAGCTCAATCAGGTAATATTAATTACAGAGAAAGGATTTTATAGAATAGCATGTCATATCACTTAATCCGGCATAGCCAAAGACACGACAACACACACACACACACACACACACACACACACACACACACACACACACACACACACACACACACACACACACACACACACACACACACACACACACACACACACACACATACATGCAGTTGAGGTCAGCTTATAAATGAATCATAAATGAACGTCGATGAAACTGACTGCTCTTCTATGAGGGACAACTAGTGTTAGCAAATGTGTAATCATGAAGTAAATATTTTAGAAATACATAAAAGGCTAGATACCCTTCCTACGCTGAATAAACAGTGGGGCAAAAGTATTTAGTCAGCCACCAATTGTGCACGGAGGGGAGGGGAAATGTGAGGAGGAGGAGGAGGAGGAGGGTCTGAGGAGGGGAGGAGAGGAGGAGGGAGGAGAGGGGAGGAGAGGGGAGGGAGAGGAGGAGGGGAGGAGGAGGAGGGAGGAGGGAGGGAAGGGGGGAGGGAGGAGAGGAGAGGAGGAGGGAGGAGAGGGGAGGTGAGGGGAGGAGGGGGGAGGAGGGGAGTTTGAGAGGGGAGGGGAGGAGGGGAGAGGAGAGGGGGAGGTGAGGATGAGAGGTGAGGGGAGAGGAGGAGGGGAGGGAGAGAGGAGGGAGGGTTTTCAGGAGGGAGATTAGGAGGGAGGAGGAGCCCGGAGAGGAGGAGGGGGGAGAGGGGAGGTTGGGAGGAGAGGGGAGGGGTGAGGAGGTGGGGAGGAGGATTGGAGGTTGACAGGGGAAGAGGTGGTTCAAGCATGAGGGGAGAGGAGAAGAGGGGAGGGAGGGGAGCAGGAAGGGTGTGTTTTCTAGGTGGTGGAGGAGGTGAGGGGAGGAGATAAATGTCTCAGCAGGAAGGGTGTGTTTTCTAGGTGGTTGTTAGAGGTGGGCTGTGGCTCAGCAGGAAGGGTGTGTTTTCTAGGTGGTGGTTAGAGGTGGGCTGTGGCTGTGTCTCAGCAGGAAGGGTGTGTTTTCTAGGTGGTGGTTAGAGGTGGGCTGTGGCTGTGTCTCAGCAGGAAGGGTGTGTTTTCTAGGTGGTGGTTAGAGGTGGGCTGTGGCTGTGTCTCAGCAGGAAGGGTGTGTTTTCTAGGTGGTGGTTAGAGGTGGGCTGTGTCTCAGCAGGAAGGGTGTGTTTTCTAGGTGGTGGTTAGAGGTGGGCTGTGGCTGTGTCTCAGCAGGAAGGGTGTGTTTTCTAGGTGGTGGTTAGAGGTGGGCTGTGGCTGTGTCTCAGCAGGAAGGGTGTGTTTTCTAGGTGGTGGTTAGAGGTGGGCTGTGGCTGTGTCTCAGCAGGAAGGGTGTGTTTTCTAGGTGGTGGTTAGAGGTGGGCTGTGGCTGTGTCTCAGCAGGAAGGGTGTGTTTTCTAGGTGGTGGTTAGAGGTGGGCTGTGGCTGTGTTTCAGCAGGAAGGGTGTGTTTTCTAGGTGGTTGTTAGAGGTGGGCTGTGGCTGTGTCTCAGCAGGAAGGGTGTGTTTTCTAGGTGGTGGTTAGAGGTGGGCTGTGTCTGTGTCTCAGCAGGAAGGGTGTGTTTTCTAGGTGGTGGTTAGAGGTGGGCTGTGTCTCAGCAGGAAGGGTGTGTTTTCTAGGTGGTGGTTAGAGGTGGGCTGTGGCTGTGTCTCAGCAGGAAAGGGTGTCTGTTGTGTTTTCTAGGTGGTGGGGGAGACATTGATGTGAGGGGACAGTCTGTAACCTTCAGGGTGTATCTGTCTTTTAGGAGGAACAAATACAGGTCACATAGACACAGTCTGACGGATGGGGTTTTCAGAGAGGGAGAGACGGAGAGAGAGAGATGGAGAGAGAGAGATGCAGAGAGAGAGAGAAGAGAGAGGAGAGAGATGGAGAGAGAGAGATGCAGAGAGAGAGAGAGATGCAGAGAGAGAGATGCAGAGAGAGAGAGAGATGCAGAGAGAGAGATGCAGAGAGAGATGCAGAGAGAGAGAGATGCAGAGAGAGAGAGATGAGAGAGAGAGATGCAGAAAGAGAGAGAGATGGAGAGAGAGAGAGAGAGATGCAGAAAGAGAGACGCAGAAAGAGAGAATGAGAGAGAGAGAGAGAGAGAATATTTTAGAGAGAGATGCAGAAAGAGAGAGAGAGAGAGAGAGAGAGGAGACAGAAAGAGAGATACAGAATGAGAGATGCAGAGAGAGAGAGAGAGATTGAAATTGGGAGAATGAACTGGGGTTTTCAGAGAGAGTTAGATTGAGAGAATGAACTGGGGTTATCAGAGAGAGAGTTAGATTGAGAGAATGAACTGGGGTTATCAGAGAGAGAGTTAGATTGAGAGAACTGGGGTTTTCAGAGAGAGTGAGAGAGAATGAACTGGTGGTTATCAGAGAGAGAGTTAGATTGAGAGAATGAACTGGGGTTATCAGAGAGACAGTTGGATGTGTCTCAGAGAATGAACTGGGGTTATCAGAGAAGTTAGAGAGAGAATGCTGGGGTTATCAGAGAGAGTTAGATTGGTTAGAGAATGAACTGGGGTTATCAGCAGAAGGGTTAGATTTTCTAGAGAATGAACTGGGGTTAGAGAGAGATTTAGATTGAGAGAATGAACTGGGGTTATCAGAGAGAGACAGTTAGATTGAGAGAATGAACATCAGAGAGACAGTTAGATTGAGAGAATGAACTGGGGTTATCAGAGACACAGTTAGATTGAGAAATGAACTGGGGTTTCAGAGAGAGAGTTAGATTGAGAGAATGAACTGGGGTTATCAGAGAGAGAGTTAGATTGAGAGAATGAACTGGGGTTATCAGAAAGAGAGTTAGATGAGAGAGAGTTAGATTGAGAGAGAATGAACTGGGGTTTTCAGAGAGAGAGTTAGATTGAGAGAATGAACTGGGGTTATCAGAGAGAGAGTTAGATTGAGAGAATGAACTGGGGTTATCAGAGAGAGTTAGATTGAGAGAATGAACTGGGGTTATCAGAGAGAGAGTTAGATTGAGAGAAAGAACTGGGGTTATCAGAGAGAGAGTTAGATGAAGAGAGGAACTGGGGTTATCAGAGAGACAGTTAGATTGAGATAATGAACTGGGGTTATCAGAGAGAGTTAGATTGAGAGAATGAACTGGGGTTATCAGAGAGAGTTAGATAGAGAATGAACTGGGGTTATCAGAGAGACAGTTAGATTGAGAGAATGAACTGGGGTTATCAGAGAGAGAGTTAGATTGAGAGAAGGAACTGGGGTTATCAGAGAGACAGTTGGGTTGAGATAATGAACTGGGGTTATCAGAGAGAGAGTTAGATTGAGAGAATGAACTGGGGTTATCAGAGAGACAGTTAGATTGAGAGAATGAACTGGGGTTATCAGAGAGACAGTTAGATTGAGAGAATGAACTGGGGTTATCAGAGAGAGTTAGATTGAGAGAATGAACTGGGGTTATCAGAGAGAGAGTTAGATTGAGAGAATGAACTGGGGTTATCAGAGAGCGAGTTAGATTGAGAGAATGAACTGGGGTTATCAGAGAGAGTTAGATTGAGAGAATGAACTGGGGTTATCAGAGAGAGAGTTAGATTGAGAGAATGAACTGGGGTTATCAGAGAGAGTTAGATTGAGAGAATGAACTGGGGTTATCAGAGAGAGTTAGATTGAGAGAATGAACTGGGGTTATCAGAGAGAGAGTTAGATTGAGAGAATGAACTGGGGTTATCAGAGAGAGAGTTAGATTGAGAGAATGAACTGGGGTTATCAGAGAGAGTTAGATTGAGAGAATGAACTGGGGTTATCAGAGAGAGAGTTAGATTGAGAGAATGAACAGGGTTATCAGAGAGAGAGTTAGATTGAGAGAATGAACTGGGGTTATCAGAGAGAGTTAGATTGAAGAATTGATCAGAGAGTTAGATTGAGAGAATGAACTGGGGTTATCAGAGAGAGAGTTAGATTGAGAGAATGAACTGGGGTTATCAGAGAGACAGTTAGATTGAGAGAATGAACTGGGGTTATCAGAGAGAGTTAGATTGAGAGAATGAACTGGGGTTATCAGAGAGAGAGTTAGATTGAGAGAATGAACTGGGGTTATCAGAGAGAGTTAGATTGAGAGAATGAACTGGGGTTATCAGAGAGAGTTAGATTGAGAGAATGAACTGGGGTTATCAGAGAGAGAGTTAGATTGAGAGAATGAACTGGGGTTATCAGAGAGAGAGTTAGATTGAGAGAATGAACTGGGGTTATCAGAGAGAGTTAGATTGAGAGAATGAACTGGGGTTATCAGAGAGAGAGTTAGATTGAGAGAATGAACTGGGGTTATCAGAGAGAGAGTTAGATTGAGAGAATGAACTGGGGTTATCAGAGAGAGAGTTAGATTGAGAGAATGAACTGGGGTTTTCAGAGAGAGAGTTAGATTGAGAGAATGAACTGGGGTTATCAGAGAGACAGTTAGATTGAGAGAATGAACTGGGGTTATCAGACAGAGAGAGTTAGATTGAGAGAATGAACTGGGGTTATCAGAGAGAGAGAGTTAGATTGAGAGAATGAACTGGGGTTATCAGAGAGTTAGATTGAGAGAATGAACTGGGGTTATCAGAGAGAGAGTTAGATTGAGAGAATGAACTGGGGTTATCAGAGAGAGAGTTAGATTGAGAGAATGAACTGGGGTTATCAGAGAGACAGTTAGATTGAGAGAATGAACTGGGGTTATCAGAGAGAGAGTTAGATTGAGAGAATGAACTGGGGTTATCAGAGAGACAGTTAGATTGAGAGAATGAACTGGGGTTATCAGAGAGAGTTAGATTGAGAAATGAACTGGGGTTATCAGAGAGAGAGTTAGATTGAGAGAATGAACTGGGGTTATCAGAGAGAGTTAGATTGAGAGAATGAACTGGGGTTATCAGAGAGACAGTTAGATTGAGATAATGAACTGGGGTTATCAGAGAGAGAGTTAGATTGAGAGAATGAACTGGGGTTATCAGAGAGACAGTTAGATTGAGAGAATGAACTGGGGTTATCAGAGAGACAGTTAGATTGAGAGAATGAACTGGGGTTATCAGAGAGAGTTACATAGAGAATGAACTGGGGTTATCAGAGAGATTTAGATTGAGAGAATGAACTGGGGTTATCAGAGAGAGTTAAATTGAGAGAATGAACTGGGGTTATCAGAGAGACAGTTAGATTGAGAGAATGAACTGGGGTTATCAGAGAGACAGTTAGATTGGTTTTGGGGTTTCAGAATTAGAAGAGAATAACTGGGGTTCAGAGAGAGAGTTAGTTTTGAGAATGAACTGGGGTTATCAGAGAAGAGTTAGACTGAGAGAATGAACTGGGGTTATCAGAGAGACAGTTAGATTGAGAGAATGAACTGGGGTTATCAGAGGCTAGACAGTTGGATTGAGAGAATGAACTGGGGTTTTCAGAGAGACAGTTAGATTGAGAGAATGAACTGGGGTTATCAGAGAGACAGTTAGATTGAGAGACAACTGGGGTTATAGAGAGACAGTATAGATTGGTTGGATCCAGACCCGTTCTGATCCGAGTGAGGGAAGCAGCAGAAAAGTCATTTCTTTTAAATATACTTTAGTAACCAGAGCTGATAAAACGATGGAGAGAGGAGGGAGGAGGGAGAGAGAGGTGATGCTCTAGTGACATGGGGAGGAGGGAGGAGGGAGGAGGGAGAGAGAGGTGACGCTCTAGTGACATGGGGAGGAGGGAGGAGGGAGGAGGGAGAGAGAGGTGATGCTCTAGTGACATGGGGAGGAGGGAGGAGGGAGGAGGGAGAGAGAGGTGACGCTCTAGTGACATGGGGAGGAGGGAGGAGGGAGGAGGGAGAGATGACGCTCTAGTGACATGGGGAGGAGGGAGAGGGAGCAGGGAGCAGGGAGAAGGGAGCAAGGAGGAGGGAGCAGGGAGGAGGGAGGAGGGAGGAGAGAGCAGGGAGGAGGGAGGGAGAGATGAGAGACAGCAACCAACCAAGCTGATTTAGTAGACTAATAGCTGCCATAGCTAGGTTTTTTTTATCATCAAATATGATTCCATAGTATATGCCTTGACTGCATCAAACCTGGAGAACATTAGCTAGCTAGGCTAATTGAGGCTGCATCAAACCTGGAGAACATTAGCTAGCTAGGCTTAATGAGGCTGCATCAAACCTGGAGAACATTAGCTAGCTAGGCTAATTGAGGCTGCATCAAACCGGGAGAATGTTAGCTAGCTAGGCTAATTGAGGCTGCATCAAACCTGGAGAATGTTAGCTAGCTAGGCTAATTGAGGCTGCATCAAACCTGGAGAACGTTAGCTCGCTAGGCTAATTGAGGCTGCATCAAACCTGGAGAATGTTAGCTAGCTAGGCTAATTGAGGCTGCATCAAACCTGGAGAACATTAGCTAGCTAGGCTAATTGAGGCTGCATCAAACCTGGAGAACGTTAGCTAGCTAGGCTAATTGAGGCTGCATCAAACCTGGAGAACGTTAGGCTAGCTAGGCTAATTGAGGCTGCATCAAACCTGGGAGAATGTTAGCTAGCTAGGCTACAGTTATCAAATGGAGAACGTTTCAGATTATTAGCTAGCTAGCAGCTGCCTGGTTAATTGAGGCTGCATCAGCCTATCAATTAGCCTATCTTTTAGGATCAAACCTGTTAGCCTATCTATTAGCCTATCTATTAGCCCTGGACATATCTACTATAAATGCATCAGATCCCAGAATGTATCCTACTATAAATATCAGATCCCAAATGTATCCTACTATAAATATCAGATCCCAGATGTATCCTCCTATAAATATCAGATCCCAGATGTAGGCCTCCTATAAATGCATCAGATCCCAGATGTATCCTCCTATAAATATCAGATCCCAGATGTATCCTCCTATAAATATCAGATCCCAGATGTATCCTCCTATAAATATCAGATCCCAGATGTATCCTCCTATAAATAGGCTGATCCCAGATGTATCCTCCTATAAATATCAGATCCCAGATGTATCCTCCTATAAATATCAGATCCCAGATGTATCCTCCTATAAATATCAGATCCCAGATGTATCCTCCTATAAATATCAGATCCCAGATGTATCCTCCTATAAATATCAGATCCCAGATGTATCCTCCTATAAATATCAGATCCCAGATGTATCCTACTATAAATATCAGATCCCAGATGTATCCTCCTATAAATATCAGATCCCAGATGTATCCTACTATAAATATCAGATCCCAGATGTATCCTACTATAAATATCAGATCCCAGATGTATCCTACTATAAATATCAGATCCCAGATGTATCTACTATAAATATCAGATCCCAGATGTATCCACTATAAATATCAGATCCCAGATGTATCCTCCTATAAATATCAGATCCCAGATGTATCCTACTATAAATATCAGATCCCAGATGTATCCTACTATAAATATCAGACCCCAGATGTATCCTACTATAAATATCAGATCCCAGATGTATCCTCCTATAAATATCAGATCCCAGATGTATCCTCCTATAAATATCAGATCCCAGATGTATCCTCCTATAAATATCAGATCCCAGATGTATCCTCCTATAAATATCAGATCCCAGATGTATCCTCCTATAAATATCAGATCCCAGATGTATCCTCCTATAAATATCAGATCCCAGATGTATCCTCCTATAAATATCAGATCCCAGATGTATCCTCCTATAAATATCAGATCCCAGATGTATCCTCCTATAAATATCAGATCCCAGATGTATCCTCCTATAAATATCAGATCCCAGATGTATCTACTATAAATATCAGATCCCAGATGTATCCTCCTATAAATATCAGATCCCAGATGTATCCTACTATAAATATCAGATCCCAGATGTATCCTACTATAAATATCAGACCCAGATGTATCCTCCTATAAATATCAGATCCCAGATGTATCCTCCTATAAATATCAGATCCCAGATGTATCCTACTATAAATATCAGATCCCAGATGTATCCTCTATAAATATCAGATCCCAGATGTATCCTCTATAAATATCAGATCCCAGATGTATCCTCCTATAAATATCAGATCCCAGATGTATCCTACTATAAATATCAGATCCCAGATGTATCCTACTATAAATATCAGATCCCAGATGTATCCTCCTATAAATATCAGATCCCAGATGTATCCTCCTATAAATATCAGATCCCAGATGTATCCTACTATAAATATCAGATCCCAGATGTATCCTCCTATAAATATCAGATCCCAGATGTATCCTCCTATAAATATCAGATCCCAGATGTATCCTACTATAAATATCAGATCCCAGATGTATCCTCCTATAAATATCAGATCCCAGATGTATCTACTATAAATATCAGATCCCAGATGTATCCTCTATAAATATCAGATCCCAGATGTATCCTACTATAAATATCAGATCCCAGATGTATCCTACTATAAATATCAGATCCCAGATGTATCCTACTATAAATATCAGATCCCAGATGTATCCTCCTATAAATATCAGATCCCAGATGTATCCTACTATAAATATCAGATCCCAGATGTATCCTACTATAAATATCAGATCCCAGATGTATCCTCCTATAAATATCAGATCCCAGATGTATCCTACTATAAATATCAGACCCCAGATGTATCCTACTATAAATATCAGATCCCAGATGTATCCTACTATAAATATCAGATCCCAGATGTATCCTCTATAAATATCAGATCCCAGATGTATCCTCCTATAAATATCAGATCCCAGATGTATCCTACTATAAATATCAGATCCCAGATGTATCCTACTATAAATATCAGATCCCAGATGTATCTTCCTATAAATATCAGATCCCAGATGTATCCTACTATAAATATCAGATCCCAGATGTATCCTACTATAAATATCAGATCCCAGATGTATCCTCCTATAAATATCAGATCCCAGATGTATCCTACTATAAATATCAGATCCCAGATGTATCCTCCTATAAATATCAGATCCCAGATGTATCCTCCTATAAATATCAGATCCCAGATGTATCTACTATAAATATCAGATCCCAGATGTATCCTACTATAAATATCAGATCCCAGATGTATCCTCCTATAAATATCAGATCCCAGATGTATCCACTATAAATATCAGATCCCAGATGTATCCTACTATAAATATCAGATCCCAGATGTATCCTACTATAAATATCAGATCCCAGATGTAGCCCAAATCGATCTAAGACATCGCTAGATACAGTGAGAATCCATGGAGAATTGAGCTACCCTGTTAGCGGCTCGCTAAGATCAGATACAGTGAGAGTCCATGGAGAATTGATCTACCCTGTTAGCGGCTCAAGCGATACAGTGAGAGTCCATGAGAATACAGTTAGCGAATCGCTAAGACAGTACCATGGAGAATTGAGCTACCCTGTTGAGCCATGGAGAATTGAGCTACGCTAAGACAAGTACAGTGAGAGTCCATGGAGAGAGTTGAGCTACCCTGTTAGCGAATCGCTAAGACAAGTACAGTGAGAGTCCATGGAGAATTGATCTACCCTGTTAGCGACTCGCTAAGACGATACAGTGAGAGTCCATGGAGAATTGAGCTACCCTGTTAGCGACTCGCTAAGACAATACAGTGAGAGTCCATGGAGAATTGAGCTAGTCCGTTTGCGTTCTAGCCACATTAGCAGTGGTAGCCGATGATGAAGAGGTGGTGAACACATTAGCCCTGCCAGCTCAGTGAGCCCCAGTTGCACTGCGTGTGTGTGTGTGTGTGTGTGTGTGTGTGTGTGTGTGTGTGTGTGTGTGTGTGTGTGTGTGTGTGTGTGTGTGTGTGTGTGTGTGTGTGTGTGTGTGTGTGTGTGTGTGTGTGTGTGTGTGTGTGTGTGTGTGTGTGTGTGTGTGTGTGTGTGTGTGTGTGTGTGTGTGCTCGCGCCATGACTCTGTCCCCATTGCTCCATCGCTGCAGGGCTCAGTGTCTCCGGAGAAAAGCAAAGAGCTGCATACATTCAGAGTAGCTTCTTCTGATACATCACGCCATGGCTGAGAATAGGCCTCCTCCGCCTCAGGCTTTGGGTTAATTGAGATGACTGTGTAATGGTACAAGAGGCCATTAATGAGCTGTATATCCTCCTGCTCCACATGCAGCTGTTGTTGATTCATAATGCTGGACATCAGAGAGAGTGACTGTCTGGACAGCATAAGGCTGGACTGGGTACAGGCTGTGTTTCTGTGGGACTGGATACAGGCTGTGTTTCTGTGATGTGGGGCTGGATACAGGCTGTGTTTCTGTGATGTGGGGCTGGATACAGGCTGTGTTTCTGTGGTGTGGGACTGGATACAGGCTGTGTTTCTGTGATGTGGGACTGGATACAGGCCATTTGGGACTCAGACTGTGTCTCTGACCAAAGCTAAGGAGCTCCATCTGTATGCAGCTGACCTCTGGCAGTGTGCTTCCTCTCCCTCCCTCTCTCTCTCGCTCCCTCTCTATCCCTCTGTCTCGCTCTCTCTCTATCTCTCTCTATCCCTCTCTGTCTCTCTCTCTATCTCTCTCTATCCCTCTCTGTCTCTCTCTCTATCTCTCTCTATCCCTCTCTGTCTCTCTATCTCTCTCTATCCCTCTCTGTCTCTCTCTCTATCTCTCTCTATCCCTCTCTGTCTCTCTCTGTCTCTCTCTCTATCTCTCTATCCCTCTCTGTCTCTCTCTCTCCCTTTCTATCTCTCTCCCTCTCCATCTCTCTCTCTCTCCCTCTCTATCCCTCTCTGTCTCTCTCTCTGTCTGTCTCTCTCTCTCTCTCTCTCTCTCTCTCTCTCTCTCCCTCTCTATCTCTCTCTGTCTCTCTTTCTCTCTCTCTCTCTTCATCTCTAGGATTATTGAGGCACACACATTTCTGCTGTCTGTAAATATGAATTCCTCTGTGTGTGTGTGTGTGACTTCCTCTGTGTGTTTGTGTGTTGTGTTTGAAGTGTGCGTACATGTCCGTACTTGTGTGTGTGACTTCCTCTGTGTGCGTGTGTGTGTGTGTGTGTGTGTGTGTGTGTGTGTGTGTGTGTGTGTGTGTGTGTGTGTGTGTGTGTGTGTGTGTGTGTGTGTGTGTGTGTGTGTGTGTGTGTGTGTGTGTGTGTGTGTGTGTGTGTGTGTGTGTGTGTGTGTGTGTGTGTGTGTGTGTGTGTGTGTGTGCCTATGCATGCATTTTCACTGCTTAATGCATTATCTCTCTAGGACACATTTCCCTGCTGCACAGCCTGTCTGTTTGCACTAGCTTGTTAAATGGGGGGGGGTGTTTAAGTGTGTGTGTGTGTGTGTGTGGTAGCTCACAGTAAATACGGCCCTCCTCACTGCTCAATGGTCTCTCTCTCTCTCTCTCTCACTCTAATTATTTATTAGGAGGTAAACGCTGCTCTGCTCTTGTCTCTCCTCACACATTGATAAACACTAAAAACAGAGAACTTGTAAAAGGGCCAAGTGGAAATGAACTGGTGCTCCGTAAATAAAGTCCGTCGGCTTCCCACATGGCTCCCTGTTCTCTATCGTTCACTACGTTACACCACAACCTATAGGCGCTGCTCAGGAAGTAGAGCACTACCGAGGGAATTAGGGTGCAATTTGGAATGCAATCAAAAGTGTTGTGTTTTTTTTCATCTCCCTCGAGTGGGAGTGATGATGCTCTTGTGGATTCCGCTGGTACTACTGGTACCTCTGACTCCCTCTGACTCCCATCTGACTCCCTCTGACTCCCATCTGACTCCCATCAGGCTGTTACTACTGGTACCTCTGACTCCTGACTCCCATCAGGCTGTTACTACTGGTACCTCTGACTCCCTCTGACTCCCATCAGGCTGTTACTACTGGTACCTCTGACTCCCCTCTGACTCCCATCAGGCTGTTACTACTGGTACCTCTGACTCCCCCATCTGACTCCCATCAGGCTGTTACTACTGGTACCTCTGACTCCCTCTGACTCTGGTACCTCTGACTCCCTCTGACTCCCATCAGGCTGTTACTACTGGTACCTCTGACTCCCCTCTGACTCCCATCAGGCTGTTACTACTGGTACCTCTCTGACTCCCATCAGGCTGTTACTGACTCCCCTCTGACTCCCCTACCTCTGACTCCTCTGACTCCCATCAGGCTGTTACTACTGGTACCTCTGACTCCCCTCTGACTCCCATCAGGCTGTTACTACTGGTACCTCTGACTCCCCTCTGACTCCCATCAGGCTGTTACTACTGACTCCCATCAGGCTGTTACTACTGGTACCTCTGACTCCCCTCTGACTCCCATCAGGCTGTTACTACTGGTACCTCTGACTCCCCTCTGACTCCCATCAGGCTGTTACTACTGGTACCTCTGACTCCCCTCTGACTCCCATCAGGCTGTTACTACTGGTACCTCTGACTCCCCTCTGACTCCTATCAGGCTGTTACTACTGACTCCCATCAGGCTGTTACTACTGGTACCTCTGACTCCCCTCTGACTCCCATCAGGCTGTTACTACTGACTCCCATCAGGCTGTTACTACTGGTACCTCTGACTCCCCTCTGACTCCCATCAGGCTGTTACTACTGGTACCTCTGACTCCCCTCTGACTCCCATCAGGCTGTTACTACTGACTCCCATCAGGCTGTTACTACTGGTACCTCTGACTCCCCTCTGACTCCCATCAGGCTGTTACTACTGACTCCCATCAGGTTGTTACTACTGGTACCTCTGACTCCCCTCTGACTCCCATCAGGCTGTTACTACTGGTACCTCTGACTCCCCTCTGACTCCCATCAGGCTGTTACTACTGGTACCTCTGACTCCCATCAGGCTCTGACTCCCATCAGGCTGTTACTACTGGTACCTCTGACTCCCCAGGCTGATACTGACTCTCTGACTCCCCCTGACTCCCATCAGGCTGTTACTACTGGTACCTCTGACTCCCTCTGACTCCCATCAGGCTGTTACTACTGGTCAGGCTGGTACCTCTGACTCCCTCTGACTCCCATCAGGCTGGTACTACTGGTACCTCTGACTCCCCTCTGACTCCCATCAGGCTGTTACTACTGGTACCAGGCTGGTACCCCCTCTGACTCCCATCAGGCTGGTACTACTGGTACCTCTGACTCCTCTGACTCCCATCAGGCTGTTACTACTGGTACTCCCACTCAGGCTGGTACCTCTGACTCCCATCAGGCTGTTACTACTGGTACCTCTGAGGCTCCCCTCTGACTCCCATCAGGCTGTTACTACTGGTACCTCTGACTCCCTGGTGACTCCCATCAGGCTGGTACTACTGGTACCTCTGACTGGTACCCTCTGACTCCCATCAGGCTGTTACCACTGGTACCTCTGACTCCCCTCTGACTCCCATCCTCTGACTCCCATCAGGCTGTACCTCTGACTCCCACTGGTACCTCTGACTCAGGCTGGTACCTCTGACTCCCATCAGGCTGTTACTGGTACTGACTGGTACCTCTGACTCCCATCAGGCTGTTACTACTGGTACCCCTCCCTCTGACTCCCATCAGGCTGGTTACTACTGGTACCTCTGACTCCCCTCTGACTCCCATCAGGCTGTTACTACTGGTACCTCTGGTACTCCCCTCTGACTCCCATCAGGCTGTTACTACTGGTACCTCTGACTCCCATCAGGCTGGTACTACTGGTACCAGGCTCTGGTCCCTCTGACTCCCATCAGGCTGTTACTACTGGTACCTCTGACTCAGGCTGGTACCTCTGACTCCCATCAGGCTGGTACTACTGGTCCCATCAGGCTGACTCCCTCTGACTCCCACTCAGGCTGGTACTCTGACTCCCATCAGGCTGTTACCTCTGACTCCCTGGTACTGACTCCCATCAGGCTGTTACTACTGGTACCTCTGACTCCCCTCTGACTCCCATCAGGCTGGTACTACTGGTCCCACCAGGCTGGTCCCTCTGACTCCCATCAGGCTGGTACCTCTGACTCCCATCAGGCTGGTACCTCTGACTCCCATCAGGCTGGTACCTCTGACTCCCCTCTGGTAGACTCTGACCATCAGGCTGGTACCTCTGACTCCCATCAGGCTGGTACCTCCTCCCATCAGGCTGGTACCTCTGACTCCCACCAGGCTCAGACTCCCATCAGGCTGTTACTGGTACCTCTGACTCCCATCAGGCTGGTA
>NW_026280759.1:0-2087 GCF_023373465.1 Oncorhynchus keta | reverse complement strand
GAAAGAGAGGAGAGATGGGTGGAGAGAGAGAAAGGGCAGCGAGAGGAAGAGAGTAGAAGCTATTGGCAGGCGATTGGTATGTGAATGGTTTAGCCGGCTGGTTTAATGATTGACAGTCAGACCTCAGAGGTTAGTAGCTAAGTGGTCCATTGACTCGTCTGAGAAGTGCTGCTTGACATCTGCTGATCTCTTCATTGTCTCAGTGTTCTTCAATTTGACTGTAGGTGAGTCTCAATACTCCTCTGTCTGATGTGTGCACTAGCTCACTCCACCTCATGGACTGGACTAAGCTGAAGGGCCTGTAGGGAGTGTCCAGAAGAAGTGGAACACTTTTCACACGCTGCACCAGAACTTTACAGTCGAGCATCTATTGAATAATATATATTCTCAACCATCTGAAAGTTTTTCCTTTATGGAGAGAGTTTACCTTTGGATGATATTTTGTTTTTTACTCTTAGCCGCTACTCTATAGCCTTGGCTCACACTCTTGTTTTCTCTCTAATTCACAATGACAAGGCTAAGAGAGAGCGCTGTCGTCTCAGTGTATGTCTTTCGTCTGGTGTTGACGGACACAGACACATACACACACGCATCCACACATACACACACTCACTTACTCACTCACTCACTTACTCACTCTCATCACAGTCACAGGGAGCTGGCTCTGGCTACTTCTCACCATTCAATCATCATGGGACACATACATGCTAGTGCACACACACACACATCTGAAAAGAATCACTTTGCAACCCTGAGATTTGAATCTACCAATGTTCTTTATAACTCGACATTCCCTTCCTTTCCCCCACTCCCTCTCTCTCTCTGGGAATGAGTAATTGAAGCTGTAGTCGCTCCCTCTCTCTCTCTCTCTCTCTCCCTCCTCTCTCTCTCTCTCTCTCTGGGAATGGTAATTGAGGCCGTAGTCGCTCCCTCTCTCTCTCTCTCTCTCTCTCTCTCTGGGAATGTGTAATTGAAGCTGTAGTCACTCTCCTCTCTCTCTCTGGGAATGGTAATTCAAGCTGTAGTCGCTCTCCTCTCTCTCTCTCTGGGAATGGTAATTGAAGCTGTAGTCGCTCCCTCTCTCTCTCTGGGAATGGTAATTGAAGCTGTAGTCGCTCTCCTCTCTCTCTGTCAGAATGGTAATTGAAGCTGTAGTCGCTCCCCTCTCTCTCTCTGGGAATGGTAATTGAAGCTGTAGTCGCTCCCCCTCTCTCTCTGGGAATGGTAATTGAAGCTGTGAGTCGGCTCTCCTCCTCTCTCTCTGGAATGGTAATTGAAGCTGTAGTCGCTCTCCCTCTCTCTCTGGGAATGGTAATTGAAGCTGTAGTCGCTCTCCTCTCTCTCTCTGAGAATGGTAATTGAAGCTGTAGTCGCCTCCCTCTCTCTCTCTCTGGGAATGGTAATTGAAGCCGTAGTCGCTCTCCTCTCTCTCTCTCTGGGAATGGTAATTGAAGCTGTAGTCGCTCTCCCTCTCTCTCTGAGAATGGTAATTGAAGCTGTAGTCGCTCTCTCTCTCTCTCTGGGATGGTAACTGAAGCTGTAGTCGCTGCCCCTCTCCCCTCTCTCTCTCCCTCCCCTCTCTCCCCCTCTCTCTCTCTCCTCTCTCTCTCTCCCTCTCTCTCCCTCTCTCTCCCTCTCTCCCTCCCTCTCCCTCCCTCTCTCTCCCCTCCCCCTCTCTCTCCCCCTCTCTCCACTCTCTCTCTCTCTCTCCTCTCTCTCTCTCTCTCCTCTCTCTCTCCCTCTCTCTCCTCTCTCTCTCCCCTCCCTCTCCCTCCCCTCCCTCCCTCCCTCCCTCTCTCTCCTTCCTCCTCCTCCAACTTTCAAGCTAACATTCATGCTCATGTCAAACAAGATGTCTCTATTCTCTCCCATAGTTTATTTCTGTGTCTCTCAGTGTCACACGCACATGCACAACACTCTACACTACAAAACAAAGGAATTGATTGTTGACTCCAGGGAGCATCAACGGGACTGTGCAGTTCCAAGTTCCTCGGCGTCCACATCACCGAGGACTCGACATGGACCATCAACACCACCACTACTGTCAAGAGGGCGTCTCTACCTCCTCAGGCGGCTGAAGAAACGTA
>NW_026280758.1:0-1418 GCF_023373465.1 Oncorhynchus keta | reverse complement strand
GACAGAAACCCCTGGGAGAGAGAGCATGGAACAGACAGAAACCCCTGGGAGAGAGAGAGCATGGAACAGACAGAAACCCCTGGGAGAGAGCATGGAACAGACAGAAACCCCTGGGAGAGAGAGCATGGAACAGACAGAAACCCCTGGGAGAGAGAGAGCATGGAACAGACAGAAACCCCTGGGAGAGAGAGAGCATGGAACAGACAGAAACCCCTGGGAGAGAGAGCATGGAACAGACAGAAACCCCTGGGAGAGAGAGCATGGAACAGACAGAAACCCCTGGGAGAGAGAGCATGGAACAGACAGAAACCCCTGGGAGAGAGAGAGCATGGAACAGACAGAAACCCCTGGGAGAGAGAGCATGGAACAGACAGAAACCCCTGGGAGAGAGCATGGAACAGACAGAAACCCCTGGGAGAGAGAGCATGGAACAGACAGAAACCCCTGGAGAGAGAGAGCATGGAACAGACAGAAACCCCTGGGAGAGAGAGCATGGAACAGACAGAAACCCCTGGGAGAGAGAGAGCATGGAACAGACAGAAACCCCTGGGAGAGAGAGCATGGAACAGACAGAAACCCCTGGGAGAGAGAGAGCATGGAACAGACAGAAACCCCTGGGAGAGAGAGCATGGAACAGACAGAAACCCCTGGGAGAGAGAGCATGGAACAGACAGAAACCCCTGGGAGAGAGAGCATGGAACAGACAGAAACCCCTGGGAGAGAGAGAGCATGGAACAGACAGAAACCCCTGGGAGAGAGAGAGCATGGAACAGACAGAAACCCCTGGGAGAGAGAGAGCATGGAACAGACAGAAACCCCTGGGAGAGAGAGAGCATGGAACAGACAGAAACCCCTGGGAGAGAGAGAGCATGGAACAGACAGAAACCCCTGGGAGAGAGAGAGCATGGAACAGACAGAAACCCCTGGGAGAGAGCATGGAACAGACAGAAACCCCTGGGAGAGAGAGCATGGAACAGACAGAAACCCCTGGAGAGAGAGGCATGGAACAGACAGAAACCCCTGGGAGAGAGAGCATGGAACAGACAGAAACCCCTGGGAGAGAGAGAGCATGGAACAGACAGAAACCCCTGGGAGAGAGAGAGCATGGAACAGACAGAAACCACTGGGAAGAGCATGGAACAGACAGAAACCCCTGGGAGAGAAGAGCATGGAACAGACAGAAACCCCTGGGAGAGAGAGACATGGAACAGACAGAAACCCCTGAGGAGAGAGCATGGAACAGACAGAAACCCCTGGGAGAGAGAGCATGGAACAGACAGAAACCCCTGGGAGAGAGAGACATGGAACAGACCAGAAACCCTGGGAGAGAGAGAGCATGGAACAGACCAGAAACCCCTGGGAGAGAGAGCATGGAACAGACAGAAACCCCTGGGAGAGAGCATGGAACAGACAGAAAC
>NW_026280757.1:0-12763 GCF_023373465.1 Oncorhynchus keta | reverse complement strand
AATCAGCTGGGCTTGATAATCTGGACCCGCTATTTCTGAAACTATCTGCCGCCATTGTCGTGCAACCCCTATTACCAGCCTGTTCAACCTCTTTCATATCGTCTGAGATCCCTAAGCGATTGAAAGCTGCCGCAGTCATCCCCTCTTCAAAGGGGGAGACACCCTGGACCCAAACTGCTATAGACCTATATCCATCCTGCCCTGCCTATCTAAGGTCTTCTGAAAGCCAAGTCAACAAACAGGTCACTGACCATCTCGAATCCCACCGTACCTTCTCCGCTGTGCAATCTGGTTTCCGAGCCGGTCACGGGTGCACCTCAGCCACACTCAAGGTACTAAATGATATCATAACCGCCATCGATAAAAGACAGTACTGTGCAGCCGTCTTCATCGACTCGCCAAGGCTTTCGACTCTGTCAATCACCAAATTCTTATCGGCAGACTCAACAGCCTCGGTTTTTCGGATGACTGCCTTGCCTGGTTCACCAATTACTTTGCAGACAGAGTTCAGTGTGTCAAATCAGAGGGCATGCTGTCCGGTCCTCTGGCAGTCTCTATGGGGGTGCCACAGGGTTCAATTCTCGGGCCGACTCTTTCTCTGTATATATCAATGATGTTGCTCTTGCTGCGGGCGATTCCCTGATCCACCTCTACGCAGACGACACCATTCTATATACTTTCGCCCGTCATTGGACACTGTGCTATCAAACCTCCAAACGAGCTTCAATGCCATACAGCACTCCTTCCGTGGGCTCCAACTGCTCTAAAACGCTAGTAAAACCAAATGCATGCTTTTCTCAACCGATCGCGCCTGCACCCGCATGCCTGACTAGCATCACCACCCTGGATGGTTCCAACCTTGAATATGTGGACATCTATAGTACCTAGGTGTCTGGCTAGACTGCAAACTCTCCTTCCAGACTCACATCAAACATCTCCAATCAAAAATCAAATCCAGAGTCGGCTTTCTATTCCGCAACAAAGCCTCTTCACTCACGCTGCCAAGCTTACCCTAGTAAAACTGACTATCCTACCGATCCTCGACTTCGGCGATGTCATCTACAAAATGGCTTCCAACACTTACCAGCAACCTGATGCAGTCTATCACAGTGCCATCCGTTTTGTCACTAAAGCACCTTATACCACCCACCACTGCGACTTGTATGCTCTAGTCGGCTGACCACTACATATTCGCCGCCAGACCACTGGCCTCCAGGTCATCTACAAGTCCATGCTAGGTAAAGCTCCGCCTTATCTCAGTTCACTGGTCACGATGGCAACACCCATCTGTAGCACGCGCTCCAGCAGGTGTATCTCACTGATCATCCCTAAAGCCAACACTTTATTTGGCCGCCTTCGTTCCAGTACTCTGCTGCTTGTGACTGGAACGAATTGTGTACCGCTGAAGTTGAGACTTTTATCTCCTCACCAACTTCAAACATCAGCTATCCGAGCAGCTAACCGATCGCTGCAGCTGTACATAGTCTATAGGTAAATAGCTCACCCTTTTTCACCTACCTCATTCCCATACTGTTTTTATACTGTTTTTATTTATTTACTTTTCTGCTCTTTTGCACACCAATATCTCTACCTGTACATGCCCATCTGATCATTTATCACTCCAGTGTTAATCTGCAAAATTGTATTATTCGCCTACCTCCTCATGCCTTTTGCACACATTGTATATAGACTGCCCATTTTTTTCTACTGTGTTATTGACTTGCTAATTGTTTACTCCATGTGTAACTCTGTGTTGTCTGTTCACACTGCTATGCTTTATCTTGGCCAGGTCGCAGTTGCAAATGAGAACTTGTTCTCAACTAGCCTACCTGGTTAAATAAAGGTCTTTGCCACGAAGCTGTTGTTGCTCCTAGACGTTTCCACTTGACAATAACAGCACTTAAACAGTTGACCGGGGGCAGCTCTAGCAGGGCAGAATTTTGACGAACGGACTGTTGGAAAGGTGGCATCCTATGACGGTGCCACGTTGAAAGACACTGAGCTCTTCAGCAAAGGCCAATGTTTGTCTATGGAGATTGCGTGGCGGTGTCCTTGATTTTATACACCTGTCAGTCAGCAACAGGTGTGGCTGAAATAGCTGAATTTGAAGGGACATACTTTTGGCCATGTGTATTTATGTATTTATTAATGTATTTATCTGGGGCAGCAGGGTAGCCTAGTGGTTAGAGTGTAGAGGTGGCAGGTAGCCTAGTGGTTAGAGTGTAGAGGTGGCAGGTAGCCTAGTGGTTAGAGTGTAGAGGTGGCAGGTAGCCTAGTGGTTAGAGTGTAGAGGTGGCAGGTAGCCTAGTGGTTAGAGCGTAGAGGTGGCAGGTAGCCTAGTGGTTAGAGTGTAGAGGTGGCAGGTAGCCTAGTGGTTAGAGTGTAGAGGTGGCAGGTAGCCTAGTGGTTAGAGTGTAGAGGTGGCAGCGTAGCCTAGTGGTTAGAGTGTAGAGGTGGCAGGTAGCCTAGTGGTTAGAGTGTAGAGGTGGCAGGAAGCCTAGTGGTTAGAGTGTAGAGGGGGCAGGTAGCCTAGTGGTTAGAGTGTAGGGGCGGCAGGGTAGCCTAGTGGTTAGAGTGTAGGGGCGGCAGGGTAGCCTAGTGGTTAGAGTGTAGGGGCGGCAGGGTAGCCTAGTGGTTAGAGTGGAGGGTGCGGCAGGGTAGCCTAGTGGTTAGAGTGCGAGGTGTCGAGGCTAGGGCAGAGCGTAGCCTAGTGGTTAGAGTGTAGAGGGGGCAGGTAGCCTAGTGGTTAGAGTGTAGAGGTGGTAGGTAGCCTAGTGGTTAGAGTGTAGAGGTGGCAGGTAGCCTAGTGGTTAGAGTGTAGAGGTGGCAGGTAGCCTAGTGGTTAGAGTGTAGAGGTGGCAGCGTAGCCTAGTGGTTAGAGTGTAGAGGTGGTAGGTAGCCTAGTGGTTAGAGTGTAGAGGTGGCAGGTAGCCTAGTGGTTAGAGTGTAGAGGTGGCAGGTAGCCTAGTGGTTAGAGTGTAGAGGCGGCAGGGTAGCCTAGTGGTTAGAGTGTAGGGGTGGCAGGGTAGCCTAGTGGTTAGAGTGTAGGGGCGGCAGGGTAGCCTAGTGGTTAGAGTGGAGGGTGTGGCAGGGTAGCCTAGTGGTTAGAGTGGAGGTGTGGCAGGGTAGCCTAGTGGTTAGAGAGTGAGGCGGCAGGGTAGCCTAGTGGTTAGAGTGTAGAGGGGGCAGGTAGCCTAGTGGTTAGAGTGAAGGCAGGGTAGCCTAGTGGTTAGAGTGAGGGGTGGCAGGTAGCCTAGTGGTTAGAGGGAGGGGCGGCAGGGTAGCCTAGTGGTTAGAGTGGAGGTGTGGCAGGGTAACCTAGTGGTTAGAGTGGAGGGGCGGCAGGGTAGCCTAGTGGTTAGAGTGGAGAGTGCGGCAGCGTAGCCTAGTGGTTAGAGCGTTGGACTAGTAACCGGAAGGTTGCAAGTTCAAATCCCGAGCTGACAAGGTACAAATCTGTCATTCTGCCCCTGAACAGGCAGGTAACCCACTGTTCCTAGACCGTCATTGAAAATAAGAATTTGTTCTTGACTTGCCTCGTAAAATAATTCAGGTTGGCATAATACACTTGTTCTCCCACATACCTACAAAAATGTTAAAGGTCAGCAGAGATTCTGGGAGGAAGTCTGAGGATGGGAAAAGAGCACTGACAGCCAGGAATATTATCAAAACCATCACAATCACATTTTAAAAATGTTTAATTTATAGTTGTTGGAAAATGACATCTTAAACATGACCAGCCCATTCCGATGATACAGGAGAAATAGGCATCTATGAGTCACCACAGGCAGACTGTTATACTAGAGATAGGTGAAAGCTGTGGCCCTCTTCTTGTTGAACTGGGTTGTCGTTCTAAACTGCAGGCGGTACGGAAACTCAACCCCTCGCTTGTTTGGTCGTCTCAAGACAATTACATTATAGAGTCAACTTTGAATAATAATAATAATAAAAATAAGAAATAAGCGGTGCTTTTTATCAGCCTTGTTCTTTAAATATCTAACGTATGTACAGGAGTTGACATGTCTCTCCTTTTAAAAACAACAGTATCAGGGCTGACGGCTTAAATTCTTTCTGGGTTAGAGTTTGTTCCATTATTTCAGACAGTGACCCCTAGCTGGCCATTTAAAAAAAAAAAAAAAAATGGGGGAAGAGCAAAGGAACAGCTGACTTCCTCTCACGTTGGAAGAGAGAGAGGGTCAGCTAGGTGTCAATCGTCCGTGAGGTCCTGAACAAAGGGACCTCGGAACGGCTGAGCCGGCCTCTTTGAGCTGGGGTTGGGCTGCTCCTCAGAGTAAGGAAGGCAGGGCAGGACCCGGCGGGAAGTTGGTAACTATCTGGAATTTCTCCGGGGTCTCCTTCAATGAGAACAGGAAGTCGTATATTACCTGGAGAAACAGAGGGAGAGATGGGTGCTTGTTGTTTGTCAAGACCATAAGTTCCATTGGTATTTGCCAGGGAGTTTAAATCAGTTACAATGACACTACACATGGAAGAGTGACTGGGAGTTTGCTGTGTAGAACTGTGAGTCAACACTTTAAAGAGCAGCAGAGCTGTGTTTACCGTACGGTCAGACTGTGTCTTACCAAGCAGAGCTGTGTTCGTACGGTCAGACTGTGTCTTACCAAGCAGAGCTGTGTTAAATGCGGTCAGACTGTGTCTTACCGACCAGAGCTGTGTTCGTGCTGGTCAGGCTGTGTTCGCGGTTGCTGTGTCTTACCGAGCAGAGCTGTGTTCGTGCGGTCAGGCTGTGTTCGTACGGTCAGACTGTGTCTTACCCGAGCAGAGCTGTGTTCGTACGGTCAGGCTGTGTTCGTGCGGTCAGACTGTGTCTTACCGAGCAGAGCTGTGTTCGTGCGGTCAGGCTGTGTCTTACCGAGCAGAGCTGTGTTGTGCCCCAGTCAGACTGTGTCTTACCGGGAGAGCAGAGCTGTGTTATTCGGTACGGTCAGGCTGTGTTCGTGCGGTCAGACTGTGTCTTGCCGAGCAGAGCTGTGTTCCCCGTGCGGTCAGGCTGTGTTCGTGCGGTCAGGCTGTGTTCGTACGGTCAGGCTGTGTTCGTACGGTCAGACTGTGTCTTGCCGAGCAGAGCTGTGTTCGTGCCCGGTCGGGGCTGTGTCTTACCGAGCAGAGCTGTGTTCGTACGGTCAGGCTGTGTCTTGCCGAGCAGGCTGTGTTCGTACGGTCAGGCTGTGTTCGTGCGGTCAGACTGTGTCTTACCGAGCAGAGCTGTGTTCGTACGGTCAGGCTGTGTCTTACCGAGCAGAGCTGTGTTAGATCGGTCAGGCTGTGTTCGTACGGTCAGACTGTGTCTTACCGAGCAGAGCTGTGTTAAATGCGGTCAGACTGTGTCTTACCCGAGCAGAGCTGTGTCTTACCGAGCAGAGCTGTGTCTTACCGAGGCAGAGCTGTGTCTTACCGAGCAGAGCTGTGTCTTACCGAGCAGAGCTGTGTTCGTGCGGTCAGACTGTGTTCATGCGGTCAGACTGTGTCTTACCGAGCAGAGCTGTGTTCGTACGGTCAGGCTGTGTCTTGCCGAGCAGAGCTGTGTTCGTACGGTCAGACTGTGTCTTACCGAGCAGAGCTGTGTTCGTGCGGTCAGACTGTGTCTTACCGAGCAGAGCTGTGTTAAATGCCGGTCAGGCTGTGTCTTACGAGCAGAGCTGTGTTAAATGCGGTCAGGCTGTGTTCGTACGGTCAGACTGTGTCTTACCGAGCAGAGCTGTGTTCGTACGGTCAGGCTGTGTTACGGTCAGACTGTGTCTTACCGAGCAGAGCTGTGTCTTGCCGAGCAGAGCTGTGTTAAATGCGGTCAGACTGTGTTAAAATGCGGTCAGACTGTGTCTTACCGAGCAGAGCTGTGTTCGTACCGTCAGACTGTGTCTTTACCGTCAGACTGTGTCTTTACCGTCAGACTGTGTCTTTACCGTCAGACTGTGTCTTTACCGTCAGACTGTGTCTTTACCGTCAGACTGTGTCTTTACCGTCAGACTGTGTCTTTCACCGTCAGACTGTGTCTTTACCGTCAGACTGTGTCTTTACCCGTCAGACTGTGTCTTACCGTCAGAGACTCCTGGAGAGAGGAACCGCCTCTCTCTACTCTGGTGTCGTTAGGCAGTTTGAAAACTATGCGGGCTGTCGGGGTAGGTCTGCTGGGGGCTCGGGGAAAGACATTGTTCTGACTTGCGCTCCTTCTCTTCATCCAGCATCTTAAAAATAAGATAAAAGAACAGAATTAGTTAGCCACAGTCAAACTGGCAACAACAAAGACCAAGATAAGAAACGGTTTTAAATGTAGGCAGAGAGAGAAGTCAGAGAGACAGACAGCGCAGGCAGGCTGAGCTCGAGTGAGGAGACAAAGATTGACAAGACAGAGAAAAAAAGGAGACAGACAGTATCAAGGTGTCCTCACCCTCTTCCTCCTCTCCTCGGCCAGGACGGTCTGCGGACCTTCTCCTCCCTCCGCCTGGACCTTCTCCTGCTCCTCCTTCTTCCTCCGGTCCTTCTCTGGTCGGCTCTCAGCACGACTCCAGGTAGGCCTGTCCTGTTGCCACCCAACACCTCGTCTGGTTCCTCTCCTCCCTGGAACACACACAGACATGTTCAAGTTTCCCCATCATCAGAACCAGAACAGACCTCACCACATCTCAGAACCAGAGACAGACCTCACCCATCTCCAGAACAGAGACAGACCTCACCACACCCTCCAGGACCAGAGACAGACTCACCACACCACACCACATCTCCCAGAACCAGAGACAGACCTCACCACGCCCATCTCCAGAACCAGAGACAGACCTCACCCACATCTCCAGAACCAGAGACAGACCTCACCACGCCACATCTCCAGAACCAGAGACAGACCTCACCACATCTCTCAGAACCAGAGACAGACCTCACCACGCCACATCTCAGAACCAGAGACAGACCTCACCCCATCTCCAGGACCAGAGACAGACCTCACCCATCCCAGAGACAGACCTCACCCCATCTCAGGACCAGAGACAGACCTCACCCCATCTCCAGAACCAGGGACAGACCTCACCTCACCACATCTCCAGAACCAGAGACAGACCTCACCTCACCACATCTCCAGGACCAGAGACAGACCTCACCACACCACATCTCCCAGGACCAGAGACCAGACCTCACCACACCACATCTCCAGAACCAGAGACAGACCTCACCTCACCACATCTCAGAACCAGAACAGACCTCACCCACCCATCAGGACCAGAGACAGACCACACCACATCTCCAGAACCAGAGACAGACCTCCACCTCACCCATCTCCAGAACCAGAGACAGACCTCACCTCACCACATCTCCAGAACCAGAGACAGACCTCACCACCATCTCCAGAACCAGAGACAGACCTCACCACACCACATCTCCAGAACCAGAGACAGACCTCACCTCACCACCATCTCCAGAACCAGAGACAGACCTCACCACACCACATCTCCAGGACCAGAGACAGACCACACCACACTCTCTCCAGAGACCAGAGACAGACCTCACCTCACCACATCTCCAGAACCAGAGACAGACCTCACCTCACCTCAGAACACAGACCTCTCCAGAACCAGAGACAGACCTCACCTCACCACATCTCCAGAACCAGAGACAGACCTCACCTCACCACTATCTCCAGAACCAGAGACAGACCTCACCTCACCCATCTCCAGAACCAGAGACAGACCTCACCTCACCACATCTCCAGAACCAGAGACAGACCTCACCTCACCACATCTCCAGAGACCAGAGACAGACCTCACCTCACCACATCTCAGAACCAGAGACAGACCTCACCTCACCACATCTCCAGAACCAGAGACAGACTCTCACCATCTCCAGAACCAGAGACAGACTCACCTCACCCATCTCCAGAACCAGAGACAGACCTCACCTCACCCATCTCCAGAACCAGAGACAGACCTCACCTCACCACATCTCCAGAACCAGAGACAGACCTCACCTCACCCCATCTCCAGAACCAGAGACAGACCTCACCTCACCCCATCTCCAGGACCAGACCTCACCACCCCATCTCCAGGACCAGACCTCACCACACCCCATCTCAGGACCAGAGACAGACCTCACCACACCACATCTCCCAGAACCAGAGACAGACCTCACCTCACCACATCTCCAGAACCAGAGACAGACCTCACCTCACCACATCTCCAGAACCAGAGACAGACCTCACCTCACCACCACTCCAGAACCAGAGACAGACCTCACCTCACCACATCTCCAGAACCAGAGACAGACCTCACCTCACCACATCTCCAGAACCAGAGACAGACCTCACCTCACCCATCTCCAGAACCAGAGACAGACCTCACCTCACCCCATCTCCAGGACCAGACCTCACCACACCCCATCTCCAGGACCAGACCTCACCACACCCCATCTCCAGGACCAGAGACAGACCTCACCCACACCCATCTCCAGAACCAGAGACAGACCTCACCACACCACATCTCCAGAACCAGAGACAGACCTCACCACACCACATCTCCAGAACCAGAGACAGACCTCACCACACCACATCTCCAGGACCAGAGACAGACCTCACCACACCACATCTCCAGGACCAGAGACAGACCTCACCACACCACATCTCCAGAACCAGAGACAGACCTCACCACACCACATCTCCAGAACCAGAGACAGACCTCACCACATCTCCAGGACCAGAGACAGACCTCACCACATCTCCAGGACCAGAGACAGACCTCACCACATCTCAGGACCAGAGACAGACCTCACCACACCACATCTCCAGGACCAGAGACAGACCTCACCACACCACATCTCCAGGACCAGAGACAGACCTCACCACACCCCATCTCCAGGACCAGAGACAGACCTCACCACACCACATCTCTCCAGAACCAGAGACAGACCTCACCACATCTCTCCAGGACCAGAGACAGACCTCACCACACCACATCTCCAGAACCAGAGACAGACCTCACCACATCTCCAGGACCAGAGACAGACCTCACCACATCTCCAGGACCAGAGACAGACCTCACCACACCACATCTCCAGAACCAGAGACAGACCTCACCACACCACATCTCCAGGACCAGAGACAGACCTCACCACACCACATCTCCAGAACCAGAGACAGACCTCACCACATCTCAGGACCAGAGACAGACCTCACCCATCTCCAGGACCAGAGACAGACCTCACCACACCACATCTCCAGGACCAGAGACAGACCTCACCACACCACATCTCCAGGACCAGAGACAGACCTCACCACACCCCATCTCCAGGACCAGAGACAGACCTCACCACACCCCATCTCCAGGACCAGAGACAGACCTCACCACATCTCCAGAACCAGAGACAGACCTCACCACACCCCATCTCCAGGACCAGAGACAGACCTCACCACACCCCATCTCCAGGACCAGAGACAGACCTCACCACACCACATCTCCAGGACCAGAGACAGACTCACCACACCACATCTCTCCAGAACCAGAGACAGACCTCACCACATCTCCCAGGACCAGAGACAGACCTCACCACATCTCCAGGACCAGAGACAGACCTCACCACACCCCATCTCCAGAACCAGAGACAGACCTCACCACATCTCCAGGACCAGAGACAGACCTCACCACCCCCATCTCAGGACCAGAGACAGACCTCACCCATCTCTCCAGGACCAGAGACAGACCTCACCTCACCCCATCTCCAGGACCAGAGACAGACCTCACCACACTGCATCTCCAGGACCAGAGACAGACCTCACCCACACCACATCTCCAGGACCAGAGACAGACCTCACCACACCACATCTCCAGAACCAGAGACAGACCTCACACACCCCATCTCCAGGACCAGAGACAGACCTCACCACCCATCTCCAGGACCAGAGACAGACCTCACCACACCACATCTCCAGAACCAGACAGACCTCTCACACCACATCTCCCAGGACCACAGAGACAGACCTCACCACCACATCCTCCAGGACCCAGAGACAGACTCACCACACCACATCTCCAGAACCAGACCTCACCACCCATCTCCAGGACCAGAGACAGACCTCACCACACCACATCTCCAGGACCAGAGACAGACCTCACCACACCACATCTCCAGGACCAGAGACAGACCTCACCTCACCCCCATCTCCAGGACCAGAGACAGACCTCACCCTCACCCCATCTCCAGAACCAGAGACAGACCTCACCTCACCCCATCTCCAGAACCAGAGACAGACCTCACCACCCACATCTCCAGGACCAGAGACAGACCTCACCTCACCCCATCCCCAGGACCAGAGACAGACCTCACCACATCTCAGGACCAGAGACAGACCTCACCTCCCCCATCTCAGGACCAGAGACAGACCTCACCACACCACATCTCCAGGACCAGAGACAGACCTCACCTCACCCCATCTCCAGAACAGAGACAGACCTCACCTCACCCCATCTCCAGGACCAGAGACAGACCTCACCACCCCATCTCCAGGACCAGAGACAGACCTCACCACACCACATCTCCAGGACCAGAGACAGACCTCACCTCACCCCATCTCCAGAACCAGAGACCACAGACCTCACCTCACCCCATCTCAGGACCAGAGACAGACCTCACCACCCCATCTCCCAGGACCAGAGACAGACCTCACCACGCCCCATCTCCAGAACCAGAGACAGACCTCACCACGCCCCATCTCAGAACCAGAGACAGACCTCACCACGCCCCATCTCCAGAACCAGAGACAGACCTCACCACGCCCCATCTCCAGAACCAGAGACAGACCTCACCATCTCCAGGACCAGAGACAGACCTCACCTCACCCCCATCTCCAGAACCAGAGACAGACCTCGCTTTCCTTCTCACCCCCATCTCCAGGACCAGAGACAGACCTCACCTCACCCCATCTCCCTTAGGACCAGAGACAGACCTCACCACGCCCCATCTCCCAGAACAAGAGACAGACCTCACCACATCTCCAGGACCAGAGACAGACCTCACCACGCCCCATCTCCCAGAACCAGAGACAGACGCCTCTCACCACACCCCATCTCCAGGACCAGAGACAGACCTCACCACACACCACATCTCTCCAGAACCAGAGACAGACCTCACCACACTCTCCAGGACCAGAGACAGACCTCACCACACCCATCTCCAGGACCAGAGACAGACCTCACCACACCCCTCCAGGACCAGAGACAGACCTCACCTCACCACATCTCCAGGACCAGAGACAGACCTCACCACACCACATCTCCCAGGACCAGAGACAGACCTCACCACACACATCTCCAGGACCAGAGACAGACCTCACCACACCCCATCTCCAGGACCAGAGACAGACCTCACCCACCACATCTCCAGAACCAGAGACAGACCTCACCACACCTTCTCCAGGACCAGAGACAGACCTCACACACCACATCTCCAGGACCAGAGACAGACCTCACCACATCTCCAGGACCAGAGACAGACCTCACCACATCTCCAGGACCAGAGACAGACCTCACCACACCACATCTCCAGAGACCAGAGACAGACCTCACCACACCACATCTCCAGGACCAGAGACAGACCTCACCACACCCATCTCCAGGACCAGAGACAGACCTCACCACACTCTCCCAGGACCAGAGACAGACCTCACCACATCTCCAGGACCAGAGACAGACCTCACTCACCCCATCTCCAGGACCAGAGACAGACCTCACCACACCACATCTCCAGGACCAGAGACAGACCTCACCACACCCATCTCCCAGGACCAGAGACAGACCTCACCACACCCCATCTCCAGGACCAGAGACAGACCTCACCACACTCTCCCAGGACCAGAGACAGACCTCACCACACCCCATCTCCAGGACCAGAGACAGACCTCACCACCCCATCTCCAGGACCAGAGACAGACTCACCACACCACATCTCCAGGACCAGAGACAGACCTCACCACACCACATCTCCAGGACCAGAGACAGACCTCACCACATCTCCAGGACCAGAGACAGACCTCACCACATCTCCAGGACCAGAGACAGACCTCACCACACCCCATCTCCAGGACCAGAGACAGACCTCACCACCATCTCCAGGACCAGAGACAGACCTCACCACACCACATCTCCAGGACCAGAGACAGACCACACCACATCTCCAGGACCAGAGACAGACCTCACCTACCCCATCTCCAGGACCAGAGACAGACCTACCACACCACATCTCCAGGACCAGAGACAGACCTCACCACATCTCCAGGACCAGAGACAGACCTCACCACACCACATCTCCAGGACCAGAGACAGACCTCACCCCATCTCCAGGACCAGAGACAGACCTCACCACACCCATCTCCAGGACCAGAGACAGACCTCACCACACCCCATCTCCAGGACCAGAGACAGACCTCACCACACCACATCTCCAGGACCAGAGACAGACCTCACCACACCCCATCTCCAGGACCAGAGACAGACCTCACCACACCCCATCTCCAGGACCAGAGACAGACCTCACCACACCCCATCTCCAGGACCAGAGACAGACCTCACCACACCCCATCTCCAGGACCAGAGACAGACCTCACCACACCACATCTCCAGGACCAGAGACAGACCTCACCACACCCATCTCCAGGACCAGAGACAGACCTCACCACACCCCATCTCCAGGACCAGAGACAGACCTCACCACCACATCTCCAGGACCAGAGACAGACCTCACCACCCCATCTCCAGGACCAGAGACAGAC
>NW_026280756.1:0-3592 GCF_023373465.1 Oncorhynchus keta | reverse complement strand
ATCCTGACCGGTTGCATCACCGCCTGGTATGGCAACTGCTCGGCATCTGACCACAATGCGCTACAAGGGTAGTGCGCATGGCGCAATACATCACTGGTGCCAAGCTTCCTGCCATCCAGGACCTATATAATAGGCGGTGCCAGAGGAAAGCCCAAAAATTGTTAGAGACTCCAAAATGACCTCCAGCAGGCCACAAATGTGCATGTGTCTGCTCAAACGGTCATAAACAGACTCCATGAGGGTGGTATGAGGGCCTGACGTCCACAGGTGGGGGTTGTGCTTACAGCCCAACACCGTGCAGGACGTTTGGCATTTGCCAGAGAACACCAAGATTGGCAAATTCGCCACTGGCGCCCTGTGCTCTTCACAGACGAAAGCAGGTTCACACTGAGCACACGTGACAGGCGTGATGGAGTTTGGGACGCCGTGGAGAACGTTCTGCTGCCTGCAACATCGTCCAGCATGACCGGTTTGACGGTGGGTCAGTCATGGTGTGAGTGGCATTTCTTTGGGGGCCGCACATCCATCCATGTGCTCGCCAGAGAGTAGCCTGACTGCCATTAGGTACCCAGATGAGATCCTCAGACCCCTTGTGAGACCATATGCTGGTGCGGTTGGCCCTGGGTTCCTCCTAATGCAAGACAGTGCTAGACCTCATGTGGCTGGAGTGTCAGCAGTTCCTGCATGAGGAAGGCATTGATGCTATGGACTGGCCCGCCCGTTCCCCAGACCTGAATCCAATTGAGCACATCTGGGACATCATGTCTCGCTCCATCCACCAACGCCACGTTGCACCACATGCACTAGATGAAAAACACCATACAATCTTCACATTCCACTAGATGAAAAACACCATACAATCTTTACATTCCACTAGATGAAAAACACCATACAATCCTCACATTCCACTAGATGAAAAAACACCATACAATCCTCACATTCCACTAGATGAAAAACACCATACAATCTCTCACATTCCACTAGATGAAAAACACCATACAATCTTCACATTCCACTAGATGAAAAACACCATACAATCCTCACATTTCCACTAGATGAAAAAGACCATACAATCTTTACATTTCCACTAGATGAAAAACACCATACCTGATCTTTACATTTCCACTAGATGAAAAACACCATACAATCTTCACATTCCACTGGATGAAAAAACACCATACAATCTTCACATTCCACTGGATGAAAAGCACCCATACAATCCTCACATTCCACTAGATGAAAGAAGCACCATACAATCTTTACATTTCCACTAGATGGAAAAACACCATACAAATCTTTACATTTCCTGGATGAAGACACCATACAATCTTCACATTTCCACTCTATGAAAAACACCATACAATCTTCACATTTCCACTCTATGAAAAAACACCATACAATCTTTTACATTTTCCACTAGATGAAAAACACCATACAATCTTCACATTCCACTAGATGAAAAACATAATACAATCTTCCACATTTCCACTCTATGAAAAACATTGTAAAATCTTTTGCTGCATGCCACCATACAGTACTGGGCTTCCCATCACATAACAGCTATTCAATCTCAAGGTTATGCTGTCATAACTAGATGATTCAATGAATGCTACATGTCCACATTGACCTTTTATATTGAAGTCTTTCAAACTGTCTAAGTCAGTGGGCTGCTGATCAGTAGGTATTTAATGGATCTGATGATGCTCTGACCTGCATTGAGACATGTGTTAATTGGTCTGTATGTTGTGGCTTCTCCCACTCAACTTCACTCCAGCAGTAGGTCTGGGCTGACCACTCTTCTACATCATATCCTAAAGCTAGGACCTTTTTCATCTGTCTCTGCTGCTATGCCACACACACACGCACACGCACACGCGCACATGCGCACGCACGCACGCACGCACACACGCACACGCACACACGCACACAAGTGGAGTCTTGTGTAGTGCAGGCTGGTGAGTGGCGCTATAGAGGATGGGCTCATTGTAATTACTGGAATAGAATGTGGTTCATATGTTTGATACCCGTTCAGTGAATCTATCCCATGCATTACAATGACTATCCTCCCAAAGCTCCTCCCACCAGCCTCAACTGCACACAGACGTACACACACACAGAACACATATTGTATCTCTGGCTTCCACAGCTGTAGGCAGTTTGTCCTCATCTGGGAAGCCACTAAAAGAGATTACAGACATCAGCCATGTATTACACATATTGGCGACTGACTGCATGTCGTTTAGCGTCTCAACGGATGAGCGTAAACAGTACCTGCCGACAGACATAGTAATATAGAAGAACCTGTATAAATATTGTATGGATCCAGCCCTGGATTCATTTCTTTCCTGACTACCTTGAAGAAATACAACTTTGTGTGTTGTGAATGTCTCTGACCATTAGAAGTAGGAGACAGATGGTTGCTGCACAGACCCTCCAGTTTTCCTTGAAGCAAATAAAGGTATCAGTAGGATGATTGATTCTACCCTTCTAGACATGTCCTGTTGACTAGACTGGTATTGGTATTTTATTAGGATCCCCATTAGATGTTGCGGCAGCAGCTACTCTTCCTAGGGTCCACACAAAACATGGAACATGACACAATACAGAAATAAATGTCCATATACTGAGAGTACAACCACAAGCTACAAGGAAATTACAAACATCAATGAATGTTAGATTAACAGCTGGGTACATATGGAATAATATCAAAGTTATTGGAGAAGGAAGCGAAAAGACAGAGAGAGAGGACAGAGAGGACAGAAGAGAGGACAGAAGAGAAGGGACAGAGAGAGGAAGAGAGAGGGACAGAGAGAGAGGAGGGACAGAGAGAGAGGGACAGAGAGAGAGGGACAGAGAGAGAGGGACAGAGAGAGAGGGACAGAGAGAGAGAGGACAGAGAGAGAGGGACAGAGAGAGGACAGAGAGAGGGACAGAGAGAGAGAGGGACAGAGAGAGACGAGGGAGCCAGAGAGAGAGAGGGACAGAGAGAGAGGACAGAGAGAGAGAAGAGAGAGGGACGAGAGGAGAGAGAGAGGCGAAGAGAGAGAGGGACGAGAGAGAGAGGAGAGAGAGAGGGACAGAGAGAGGGACAGAGAGGGACGGAGAGGAGAGAGAGAGGGACAGAGAGAGAGGGACAGAGAGAGGGACAGAGAGAGGGACAGAGAGAGAGGGAGAGAGAGAGGACAGAGAGAGAGGGACAGAGAGAGAGGGACAGGAGAGAGGGACAGAGAAGAGAGGGACAGAGAGAGAGGGACAGAGAGAGAGGACAGAGAGAGAGAGGACAGAGAGAGAGGGACAGAGAGAGGGACAGAGAGAGAGGGACAGAGGAGAGAGAGGGACAGAGAGAGAGGGACAGAGAGAGAGGGACAGAGAGAGAGGGACGAGAGAGAGGGACAGAGAGAGAGGGACAGAGAGAGAGGGACAGAGAGAGAGAGGACAGAGAGAGAGGGACAGAGAGAGAGAGGGACAGAGAGAGAGAGACAGAGAGAGACGAGAGAGAGGGACAGAGAGAGAGAGGGACAGAGAGAGAGAGGGACAGAGAGAGAGAGGGACAGAGAGAGAGAGGGACAGAGAGAGAGAGGGACAGAGAGAG
>NW_026280755.1:0-28262 GCF_023373465.1 Oncorhynchus keta | reverse complement strand
CATTTGTTATGATAATAATCCATATAATGTACAATTATTTGTTAAATTAGAGGCAAGTGTTAAAGTTAAACCATTGTAGAAATACTATAAAAGACTGAGATAATGGAAATCACATGAGAGATGGCTGATCATGCGCTGTTACAAGATCTGGCACACTGCATTTATCAGAGCGCGTTTTTAGAGACCGGTGGTACTTTTTACAGAAAGTACAGATTGGTTTATCAGATATCGTTCACCAAAGAATTTGTTCTTAACTGACTTGCCTAGTTAAATAAAGGTTAATTAATATATAATGAATTAATCTGCTATATATATATATATATATAGGGGGGGCCTAATTTATCAACATTGCTAGAACATTGCTAGAAACTATTCTAAAATACTACTTATGAACGGAATGTAGAATGTTCCTACGCATAGAAAAAGTGTGATTTGTTTATTTATTTTAAATAGAAAAAGTGTAACAAATCACACTTTTTCTATGCGTAGGAACATTCTACATTCCGTTCATAAGTAGTATTTTAGAATAGTTTCTAGCAATGTTGATAAATTAGGCCCCTGACATTTTATGAAGAGTGTAAGCCAGGCGTGTTTTATTATAGTGGCTAGCGTAGCACATGGAGATGTGTGAAACTTACTCCTTAGCCGAGGTGTCCCGCTTGCATCGCCTCATTAGTTAGCTGTTGAGGTAACATGACCGTCTTTTAATGGAAGAAGGCTGAGGTCCCGAGTTCGCGCCAGATATGGATCGAATCCGAGAAAGTGGTATTAGCTAAGCTACTAGGTATTTTACATGTTGAATATACTTATGTACAATTAATTCACATGTGTGTCAATAAGAGTAGTCATGAGCAGGCTATTACTGCAATTTCATAAAACGATCAAGTTCCGGGGAGTAGAGTGGTCTTCTTTTAAAATATAAACTAAACATAATACTCTTTACAAACAAACTCACCACCAATAGTTTACCATCAAAGTACAATAGTGTGTACACTATAAAGCATTATGATTAAAAGCCCTTGTTACCTACCCAAATATAACGAAATTGTCTGCTGGTCGAAAATCCTCTATCACTACCTTCTGAAATCAAACAGTCATAGTGACTTTTTAAAGCGGACTTGGATTCACCCTGAATCAAAAAGCATGTCAAATAATTAGTAGTATGACGTGATATCAAGAAGCCCCAGCCACTGACTGAGGACTCTTTGATTGAGCCTCATAATACCAGGAAACTTCATAGCTGTTTTCCTGTAATACCAGGAAACACGGCTTCACAGTGGTGTGTTGGTTCCAACAGTTCAACCACACGGTTGTTATCTCAGTAGTATGTCGTTAAAAATATTGATTCGTTCCAATTATTATTTTCAATGTGCCCTGCCTTCAAGAAAGACGAACTGAAAGACATACGTTATGTTTATATACTGTAATGAAACAGCCAGGGAGCAGGTCTCGAACCCTTGACCATCGAGCCCGAGGCCCGGCGCGCTATCGACTGTGCAGCAAAAGCATGCTCGTGCAGCAGGGTCGATTTCCGCGCTTATACGCATTCACAATACATTCATAGAGGGTTTAGATCGTATCTACGGCAGAGTAATAACCACGTCTGGTCTATAGGACATATGTGGGGGAAATTCTTGCAACATTCAGAACCATGAATTAAGGAATAGGTTTATCAGATTTGCAAATCCCCCTGATAAAGCCCCAGGCTGGACATACTAATTAAGTAATAGGTCTATCAAAGTTTCAAAACCCTCGATAAACCCCAAGGCTGGACCGAGACTAATTAATGAATAGGCCTATCAGAGTTACAAAACACCCAACAAAACCACAGGCAGGGCGGAGACAGTAGGGGACTATTTCAGGAGTAGAGCTGGATACCTGTAGTTACAATATCCGGCCAGTAGAGGGGGACCTCACCCCACTTTAAATCACATCAATCCATGATCCATGAATCCACTCAAACCAGATTTATATATATTTCAACCCATGTATTCAGCTCGGTCTAACACACATTATACTCATAATGACTAAGCACTCTCAAGCAGTTGGCATTTAGGTGTTATATATATATATTGACACCGGGGTGTAGTTCGTCGAGGAAAGTCTGCAAACTAGCTGCACTTCGTTTTGTTTGACCTTTTTTCAATAGTTTTTTGTTGTTGCATATATCCATCAAAATGATGCCAACTGATTCCTGATTTTGACTGGCTGAGAAACGCTGCCTGTCTCTCGTCCCCGACACGTTCATTTCAATGGGACTGGTGGAGATCGAAATTTGATTTTTTTTTTTTTTTTTTGCAAATAGAGAGATTTATTCAAATCTACCCTGTCGAAAACTACATGTTAGTCTAAAAGAAATGTGAGATAATGTCTAGATGCTTTTTATAGTGGAGATCAAGTTGATAAATTGGCTGGCTGGGCTGATGAGACAGTGGATGGCGCAGTCAGATGGAACAGAGTAAATTGGCATTTTAACATCCTAGATTCAGCCCGTGGTAACTTGTGGAATAGACACCGTCTGGAACACGGTTTTAACCAATCAGCATTCAGGATTAGACCCAACCGTTGTATAATAAACAAATAACGTGTTGTGATGGAACACCTATGTGAGAATGCTGTTCATTGACTACAATTCAGCGCTCAACACTGTTGTTACTCCAAGCTCGGCACCAAGCTCAGAGCCCTGGGTCAGGACACCAAGCTCAGAGCCCTGGGTCAGGACACCAAGCTCAGAGCCCTGGGTCAGGACACCAAGCTCAGAGCCCTGGGTCAGGACACCAAGCTCAGAGCCCTGGGTCAGGACACCAAGCTCAGAGCCCTGGGTCAGGACACCAAGCTCAGAGCCCTGGGTCAGGACACCAAGCTCAGAGCCCTGGGTCAGGACACCAAGCTCAGAGCCCTGGGTCAGGACACCAAGCTCAGAGCCCTGGGTCAGGGCACCAAGCTCAGAGCCCTGGGTCAGGACACCAAGCTCAGAGCCCTGGGTCAGGACACCAAGCTCAGAGCCCTGGGTCAGGACACCAAGCTCAGAGCCCTGGGTCAGGACACCAAGCTCAGAGCCCTGGGTCAGGACACCAAGCTCAGAGCCCTGGGTCAGGACACCAAGCTCAGAGCCCTGGGTCAGGGCACCAAGCTCAGAGCCCTGGGTCAGGACACCAAGCTCAGAGCCCTGGGTCAGGACACCAAGCTCAGAGCCCTGGGTCAGGACACCAAGCTCAGAGCCCTGGGTCAGGACACCAAGCTCAGAGCCCTGGGTCAGGGCACCAAGCTCAGAGCCCTGGGTCAGGGCACCAAGCTCAGAGCCCTGGGTCAGGACACCAAGCTCAGAGCCCTGGGTCAGGACACCAAGCTCAGAGCCCTGGGTCAGGACACCAAGCTCAGAGCCCTGGGTCAGGGCACCAAGCTCAGAGCCCTGGGTCAGGGCACCAAGCTCAGAGCCCTGGGTCAGGACACCAAGCTCAGAGCCCTGGGTCAGGACACCAAGCTCAGAGCCCTGGGTCAGGACACCAAGCTCAGAGCCCTGGGTCAGGACACCAAGCTCAGAGCCCTGGGTCAGGACACCAAGCTCAGAGCCCTGGGTCAGGACACCAAGCTCAGAGCCCTGGGTCAGGACACCAAGCTCAGAGCCCTGGGTCAGGGCACCAAGCTCAGAGCCCTGGGTCAGGACACCAAGCTCAGAGCCCTGGGTCAGGGCACCAAGCTCAGAGCCCTGGGTCAGGACACCAAGCTCAGAGCCCTGGGTCAGGACACCAAGCTCAGAGCCCTGGGTCAGGGCACCAAGCTCAGAGCCCTGGGTCAGGGCACCAAGCTCAGAGCCCTGGGTCAGGACACCAAGCTCAGAGCCCTGGGTCAGGACACCAAGCTCAGAGCCCTGGGTCAGGACACTACCCTCTGCAACTGGATCCTGGACTTCCTGATGGGCAGACCACAGGCTGTGAGGATTGGCAACAAGTCATCCTCCACACTGACTCAACACAGGGCCCCCCAGGGGTGTGTCCTCAGTCCTCTGCTGTACTCCCTGTTCACCCACGACTGTGTGGCTTTACACCACACCAACTCCATCATCTAGTCTCCATGACGACACCACGGTTGTACTCCTGTTCACCCACGACTGTGTGGCTTTACACCACACCAACTCCATCATCTAGTCTCCATGATGACACCACGGTTGTAGGCCTGATAACCAACTACGACGAGTCAGCCTATAGGGAGGGAGGTAAGTGAACTGGCATTGTGGTGTCCGGACAACAACCTCTCCCTCAATGTCAGCAAAACAAAATAGTTGATTGTTGACTTCAGGAAGCAGAGGAGGGAACATGCCTGATCCACAGCGAAGGGACTGCAGGAGGGTCAATACATTTTAATACATTTGTCCATTACCAAGTCAACTCAAATGTCATTGGTCACATGCTTCGTAAACAACAGGTGTAAACAGTGAGCTTTACCAACAGGCCCTTTCTCAACAATGCAGAGGAAAAATAATTGAAACATTATAACACAAGGAATAAATACACAATGTAATAAAAAATAAAAAATAATAATAATAATAATAATAATTTAATAAGATAATAAATGGTCTCAGCAGCGTATGTGAAAAGAGGTCAATGCAGTTCATCCAGGTACTATTTAATTAGCTGTTTATCAGCCTTATGGCTTGGGGGGTAGAAGCTGTTCAGGGTCCTGTTGGTTCCAGACTTGGTGCATCGGAACCGCTTGCTGTGAGGTAGCTGAGAGAACAGTCTATGACTTGGGTGGCTGGAGTCTTTGACCATTTTTAGGTTTCTTCCTCTGACACCTTGTCTGGTGTAGAAGTACTGGATGGCAGGGAGCTCGGCCCCAGTGATGTACTGGGCCATACTCACTACCCTCTGTAATGTCTTGCAGCCGGACGCCAAGCAGTTGCCATACCAAGAGGTATGCTCTCTATTGTACAGAAGTAGAACTTTTTGAGGATCTGAGGGCCCCATGCTGAATCTTAGCAGCCTCCTGAGGGGGAAGAGATGTTGTCGTTCCTTCTTCACGACTGTTGGTGTGTGTGGACCATGATAATTCCTTAGTGATGTGGACACCGAGTCAACATTCTCTGATGTGTGGACCTCCAACCATCTTTGTGGTACCATTCTCTGATGTGTGGACCTCCAACCATCTTTGTGGTACCATTCTCTGATGTGTGGACCTCCAACCATCTTTGTGGTACCATTCTCTGATGTGTGGACCTCCAACCATCTTTGTGGTACCATTCTCTGATGTGTGGACCTCCAACTATCTTTGTGATACCATTCTCTGATGTGTGGACCTCCAACCATCTTTGTGGTACCATTCTCTGATGTGTGGACCTCCAACCATCTTTGTGGTACCATTCTCTGATGTGTGGACCTCCAACCATCTTTGTGGTACCATTCTCTGATGTGTGGACCTCCAACCATCTTTGTGGTACCATTCTCTGATGTGTGGACCTCCAACCATCTTTGTGGTACCATTCTCTGATGTGTGGACCTCCAACCATCTTTGTGGTACCATTCTCTCATGTGTGGATCTCCAACCATCTTTGTGGTACCATTCTCTGATGTGTGGACCTCCAGCCATCTTTGTGGTACCATTCTCTCATGTGTGGACCTCCAACCATCTTTGTGGTACCATTCTCTGATGTGGGGACCTCCAACCATCTTTGTGGTACCATTCTCTGATGTGTGGACCTCCAGCTATCTTTGTGGTACCATTTGAAAGTTGACATTTCAATTTGATTCCTATTTTAGTACATTTATCAGCCAAAACACGACACCCACCCTGTATTCAGAGAGCATGTTGTGTCTCAACTGATGGTGGGCCCAACACAAAAACCTCAGATGATGTAGAATAGTGACTAACCTACAACATATCTGATTATGAAAAAAAACGTAGTTTACACGTTTTAGATATATGATGTTTAATGTATCAAAAAAAAACAGATGATCTCAACAGATGATTTAAAAAACGTTTGACAACCCTGTTTGTCAGCTTTTAACCTCTCTAGGGTAGGGGGCAGCATTCGGAATTTTGGATGAAAAGCGTGCCCAAATTAAACCGCCTGCTACTCGGGCCCAGAAGATATGATATGCATATAACTGGTAGATTTGGATAGAAAACACTCTAAAGTTCCCCATACTGTTAAAATAGTGTCTGTGAGTATAACAGAACTGATTTGGCAGGTGCAAACCTGAGAAAAATCCATTCAGGAAGTATTTTTTGTTGTTGTAGGTTTTGTAGTTTTCTATTCAATGCCATTACAGGTGATGAGGACATGTCTGTCTCATGGTATAGTGGGGTATGAAGACATGTCTGTCTCATGGTATAGTGGGGTATGAAGACATGTCTGTCTCATGGTATAGTGGGGTATGAAGACATGTCTGTCTCATGGTATAGTGGGGTATGAGGTGATGAAGACATGTCTGTCTCATGGTATAGTGGGGGTATGAAGACATGTCTGTCTCATGGTATAGTGGGGTATGAAGACATGTCTGTCTCATGGTATAGTGGGGTATGAGGTGATGAGGACATGTCTGTCTCATGGTATAGTGGGGTATGAAGACATGTCTGTCTCATGGTATAGTGGGGTATGAAGACATGTCTGTCTCATGGTATAGTGGGGTATGAGGTGATGAAGACATGTCTGTCTCATGGTATAGTTGGGTATGAAGACATGTCTGTCTCATGGTATAGTGGGGTATGAAGACATGTCTGTCTCATGGTATAGTGGGGTATGAAGACATGTCTGTCTCATGGTATAGTGGGGTATGAAGACATGTCTGTCTCATGGTATAGTGGGGTATGAGGTGATGAAGACATGTCTGTCTCATGGTATAGTGGGGTATGATGAAGACATGTCTGTCTCATGGTATAGTGGGGTATGAGGTGATGAAGACATGTCTGTCTCATGGTATAGTGGGGTATGAAGACATGTCTGTCTCATGGTATAGTGGGGTATGAAGACATGTCTGTCTCATGGTATAGTGGGGTATGAAGACATGTCTGTCTCATGGTATAGTGGGGTATGAAGACATGTCTGTCTCATGGTATAGTGGGGTATGAAGACATGTCTGTCTCATGGTATAGTGGGGTATGAAGACATGTCTGTCTCATGGTATAGTGGGGTATGAAGACATGTCTGTCTCATGGTATAGTGGGGTATGAAGACATGTCTGTCTCATGGTATAGTGGGGGATGAAGACATGTCTGTCTCATGGTATAGTGGGGTATGAAGACATGTCTGTCTCATGGTATAGTGGGGTATGAAGACATGTCTGTCTCATGGTATAGTGGGGTATGAAGACATGTCTGTCTCATGGTATAGTGGGGTATGAAGACATGTCTGTCTCATGGTATAGTGGGGTATGAAGACATGTCTGTCTCATGGTATAGTGGGGTATGAAGACATGTCTGTCTCATGGTATAGTGGGGTATGAAGACATGTCTGTCTCATGGTATAGTGGGGTATGAAGACATGTCTGTCTCATGGTATAGTGGGGTATGAAGACATGTCTGTCTCATGGTATAGTGGGGTATGAAGACATGTCTGTCTCATGGTATAGTGGGGTATGAGGTGATGAAGACATGTCTGTCTCATGGTATAGTGGGGTATGAGGTGATGAAGACATGTCTGTCTCATGGTATAGTGGGGTATGAAGACATGTCTGTCTCATGGTATAGTGGGGTATGAAGACATGTCTGTCTCATGGTATAGTGGGGTATGAAGATAGTCTGTCTCATGGTATAGTGGGGTATGAAGACATGTCTGTCTCATGGTATAGTGGGGTATGAAGACATGTCTGTCTCATGGTATAGTGGTGTATGAGGTGATGAAGACATGTCTGTCTCATGGTATAGTGGGGTATGAGGTGATGAAGATAGTCTGTCTCATGGTATAGTGGGGTATGAAGACATGTCTGTCTCATGGTATAGTGGGAGATGAAGACATGTCTGTCTCATGGTATAGTGGGGTATGAAGACATGTCTGTCTCATGGTATAGTGGGGTATGAGGTGATGAAGACATGTCTGTCTCATGGTATAGTGGGGTATGAGGTGATGAAGACATGTCTGTCTCATGGTATAGTGGGGGATGAAGACATGTCTGTCTCATGGTATAGTGGGGGTATGAGGTGATGAAGACATGTCTGTCTCATGGTATAGTGGGGTATGAGGTGATGAAGACATGTCTGTCTCATGGTATAGTGGGGTATGAGGTGATGAAGACATGTCTGTCTCATGGTATAGTGGGGTATGAGGTGATGAAGACATGTCTGTCTCATGGTATAGTGGGGTATGAAGACATGTCTGTCTCATGGTATAGTGGGGTATGAGGTGATGAAGACATGTCTGTCTCATGGTATAGTGGGGTATGAGGTGATGAAGACATGTCTGTCTCATGGTATAGTGGGGTATGAAGACATGTCTGTCTCATGGTATAGTGATGAAGGGTCTCATGGTATGAAGACATGTCTGTCTCATGGTATAGTGGGGTATGAGGTGATGAAGACATGTCTGTCTCATGGTATAGTGGGGTATGAAGACATGTCTGTCTCATGGTATAGTGGGGATGAAGACATGTCTGTCTCATGGTATAGTGGGGTATGAGGTGATGAAGACATGTCTGTCTCATGGTATAGTGGGGTATGAGGTGATGAAGACATGTCTGTCTCATGGTATAGTGGGGAGGTGATGAAGACATGTCTGTCTCATGGTATAGTGGGGTATGAGGTGATGAAGACATGTCTGTCTCATGGTATAGTGGGGTATGAGGTGATGAAGACATGTCTGTCTCATGGTATATTGGGGTATGAGGTCATGAAGACATGTCTGTCTCATGGTATAGTGGGGGATGAAGACATGTCTGTCTCATGGTATAGTGGGGGATGAAGACATGTCTGTCTCATGGTATAGTGGGGTATGAGGTGATGAAGACATGTCTGTCTCATGGTATAGTGGGGGGTGATGAAGACATGTCTGTCTCATGGTATAGTGGGGTATGAGGTGATGAAGACATGCCTGTCTCATGGTATAGTGGGGGGTGATGAAGACATGTCTGTCTCATGGTATAGTGGGGGATGAAGACATGTCTGTCTCATGGTATAGTGGGGGATGAAGACATGTCTGTCTCATGGTATAGTGGGGTATTAGGTGATGAAGACATGTCTGTCTCATGGTATAGTGGGGTATGAGGTGATGAAGACATGTCTGTCTCATGGTATATTGGGGTATGAGGTGATGAAGACATGTCTGTCTCATGGTATAGTGGGGTATGAGGTGATGAAGATAGTCTGTCTCATGGTATAGTGGGTTATGAGGTGATGAAGACATGTCTGTCTCATGGTATAGTGGGGTATGAAGACATGTCTGTCTCATGGTATAGTGGGGTATGAAGACATGTCTGTCTCATGGTATAGTGGGGTATGAAGACATGTCTGTCTCATGGTATAGTGGGGTATGATGAAGACATGTCTGTCTCATGGTATAGTGGGGTATGAGGTGATGAAGACATGTCTGTCTCATGGTATAGTGGGGTATGAGGTGATGAAGACATGTCTGTCTCATGGTATAGTGGGGTGGTGATGAAGACATGTCTGTCTCATGGTATAGTGGGGTATGAGGTGATGAAGACATGTCTGTCTCATGGTATAGTGGGGTATGAGGTGATGAAGATAGTCTGTCTCATGGTATAGTGGGGTATGAGGTGATGAAGACATGTCTGTCTCATGGTATAGTGGGGTATGAGGTGAGAAGATGTCTGTCTCATGGTATAGTGGGGTATGAGGTGATGAAGACATGTCTGTCTCATGGTATAGTGGGGTATGAGGTGATGAAGATAGTCTGTCTCATGGTATAGTGGGGTATGAAGACATGTCTGTCTCATGGTATAGTGGGAGATGAAGACATGTCTGTCTCATGGTATAGTGGGGTATGAGGTGATGAAGACATGTCTGTCTCATGGTATAGTGGGGTATGAGGTGATGAAGACATGTCTGTCTCATGGTATAGTGGGGTATGAGGTGATGAAGACATGTCTGTCTCATGGTATAGTGGGGTATGAGGTGATGAAGACATGTCTGTCTCATGGTATAGTGGGGTATGAGGTGATGAAGACATGTCTGTCTCATGGTATAGTGGGGTATGAGGTGATGAAGACATGTCTGTCTCATGGTATAGTGGGGGATGAGGTGATGAAGACATGTCTGTCTCATGGTATAGTGGGGTATGAAGACATGTCTGTCTCATGGTATAGTGGGGTATGAAGACATGTCTGTCTCATGGTATAGTGGGGTATGAGGTGATGAAGACATGTCTGTCTCATGGTATAGTGGGGGTGAAGACATGTCTGTCTCATGGTATAGTGGGGTAGAGTCTGTCTCATGGTGATGAAGACATGTCTGTCTCATGGTATAGTGGGGTATGAGGTGATGAAGACATGTCTGTCTCATGGTATAGTGGGAGGTGATGAAGACATGTCTGTCTCATGGTATAGTGGGGTATGAAGACATGTCTGATGATAGTTGGGGATGAAGACATGTCTGTCTCATGGTATAGTTGGGGATGAAGACATGTCTGTCTCATGGTATAGTGGGGGATGAAGACATGTCTGTCTCATGGTATAGTGGGGGATGAAGACATGTCTGTCTCATGGTATAGTGGGGTATGAAGGATGAAGACATGTCTGTCTCATGGTATAGTGGGGTATGAGGTGATGAGGACATGTCTGTCTCATGGTATAGTGGGGTATGAGGTGATGAAGACATGTCTGTCTCATGGTATAGTGGGGTATGAGGTGATGAAGACATGTCTGTCTCATGGTATAGTGGGGTATGAAGTGGATGAAGACATGTCTGTCTCATGGTATAGTGGGGTATGAAGACATGTCTGTCTCATGGTATAGTGGGGTATGAAGGGATGAAGACATGTCTGTCTCATGGTATAGTGGGGTATGAAGTGATGAAGACATGTCTGTCTCATGGTATAGTGGGGTATGAGGTGATGAAGACATGTCTGTCTCATGGTATAGTGGGGGTATGAGGTGATGAAGACATGTCTGTCTCATGGTATAGTGGGGGGTGATGAAGACATGTCTGTCTCATGGTATAGTGGGGTATGGGGATGAAGACATGTCTGTCTCATGGTATAGTGGGGGATGAAGACATGTCTGTCTCATGGTATAGTGGGGATGAAGACATGTCTGTCTCATGGTATAGTGGGGTATGAGGTGATGAAGACATGTCTGTCTCATGGTATAGTGGGGTATGAGGTGATGAAGACATGTCTGTCTCATGGTATAGTGGGGTATGAGGTGATGAAGACATGTCTGTCTCATGGTATAGTGGGGTATGATGAAGACATGTCTGTCTCATGGTATAGTGGGGGTATGAAGACATGTCTGTCTCATGGTATAGTGGGGTATGAAGACATGTCTGTCTCATGGTATAGTCTGAAGACATGTCTGTCTCATGGTATAGTGGGGGATGAAGACATGTCTGTCTCATGGTATAGTGGGGGAGGTGATGAAGACATGTCTGTCTCATGGTATAGTGGGGATGATGAAGACATGTCTGTCTCATGGTATAGTGGGGGATGAAGACATGTCTGTCTCATGGTATAGTGAAGACATGTCTGTCTCATGGTATAGTGGGGTATGAAGACATGTCTGTCTCATGGTATAGTGGGGTATGAGGTGATGAAGACATGTCTGTCTCATGGTATAGTGGGGTATGAGGTGATGAAGACATGTCTGTCTGTCTCATGGTATAGTGGGGTATGAGGTGATGAAGACATGTCTGTCTCATGGTATAGTGGGAGGTGATGAAGACATGTCTGTCTCATGGTATAGTGGGGTATGAGGTGATGAAGACATGTCTGTCTCATGGTATAGTGGGAGGTGATGAAGATAGTCTGTCTCATGGTATAGTGGGGTATGAGGTGATGAAGATGATGTCTGTCTCATGGTATAGTGGGGGATGAAGACATGTCTGTCTCATGATAGTGGGGTATGAAGACATGTCTGTCTCATGGTATAGTGGGGTATGAGGTGATGAAGACATGTCTGTCTCATGGTATAGTGGGGGATGAAGACATGTCTGTCTCATGGTATAGTGGGGTATGAGGTGATGAAGACATGTCTGTCTCATGGTATAGTGGGGTATGAGGTGATGAAGACATGTCTGTCTCATGGTATAGTGGGGGATGAAGACATGTCTGTCTCATGGTATAGTGGGGTAAGAGGTGATGAAGACATGTCTGTCTCATGGTATAGTGGGGTATGAGGTGATGAAGACATGTCTGTCTCATGGTATAGTGGGGTATGAGGTGATGAAGACATGTCTGTCTCATGGTATAGTGGGGTATGAGGTGATGAAGACATGTCTGTCTCATGGTATAGTGGGGAGGTGATGAAGACATGTCTGTCTCATGGTATAGTGGGGTATGAGGTGATGAAGACATGTCTGTCTCATGGTATAGTGGGGTATGAGGTGATGAAGACATGTCTGTCTCATGGTATAGTGGGGTATGAGGTGATGAAGATGTCTGTCTCATGGTATAGTGGGGTATGAGGTGATGAAGACATGTCTGTCTCATGGTATAGTGGGGTATGAAGGGATGAAGACATGTCTGTCTCATGGTATAGTGGGGTATGAGGTGATGAAGACATGTCTGTCTCATGGTATAGTGGGGTATGAGGTGATGAAGACATGTCTGTCTCATGGTATAGTGGGGTATGAGGTGATGAAGACATGTCTGTCTCATGGTATAGATGAGGTGATGAAGACATGTCTGTCTCATGGTATAGTGGGGTATGAGGTGAAGACATGTCTGTCTCATGGTATAGTGGGGTATGAGGTGATGAAGACATGTCTGTCTCATGGTATAGTGGGGTATGAGGTGATGAAGACATGTCTGTCTCATGGTATAGTGGGGTATGAGGTGATGAAGACATGTCTGTCTCATGGTATAGTGGGGTATGAGGTGATGAAGACATGTCTGTCTCATGGTATAGTGGGGTATGAAGACATGTCTGTCTCATGGTATAGTGGGGGATGAAGACATGTCTGTCTCATGGTATAGTGGGGGTGATGAAGACATGTCTGTCTCATGGTATAGTGGGGTATGAAGACATGAAGACATGTCTGTCTCATGGTATAGTGGGGGTGATGAAGACATGTCTGTCTCATGGTATAGTGGGGAGGTGATGAAGACATGTCTGTCTCATGGTATAGTGGGGGATGAAGGTGATGAAGACATGTCTGTCTCATGGTATAGTGGGGATGAAGACATGTCTGTCTCATGGTATAGTGGGGTATGAGACATGATGAAGATGAAGACATGTCTGTCTCATGGTATAGTGGGGGATGAAGACATGTCTGTCTCATGGTATAGTGGGGGATGAAGACATGTCTGTCTCATGGTATAGTGGGGGATGAAGACATGTCTGTCTCATGGTATAGTGGGGATGAAGACATGTCTGTCTCATGGTATAGTGGGGGTGATGAAGACATGTCTGTCTCATGGTATAGTGGGGGATGAAGACATGTCTGTCTCATGGTATAGTGGGGGATGAAGACATGTCTGTCTCATGGTATAGTGGGGTATGAAGGTGATGAAGACATGTCTGTCTCATGGTATAGTGGGGTATGAGGTGATGAGACATGTCTGTCTCATGGTATAGTGGGGTAAGAGGTGATGAAGACATGTCTGTCTCATGGTATAGTGGGGTATGAGGTGATGAAGACATGTCTGTCTCATGGTATAGTGGGGTATGAGGTGATGAAGACATGTCTGTCTCATGGTATAGTGGGGTATGAAGACATGTCTGTCTCATGGTATAGTGGGGTATGAGGTGATGAAGACATGTCTGTCTCATGGTATAGTGGGGTATGAGGTGATGAAGACATGTCTGTCTCATGGTATAGTGGGGTATGAGGTGATGAAGACATGTCTGTCTCATGGTATAGTGGGGTATGAGGTGATGAAGACATGTCTGTCTCATGGTATAGTGGGGTATGAAGACATGTCTGTCTCATGGTATAGTGGGGTATGAGGTGATGAAGACATGTCTGTCTCATGGTATAGTGGGGTATGAAGACATGTCTGTCTCATGGTATAGTGGGGTATGAAGACATGTCTGTCTCATGGTATAGTGGGGTATGAGGTGATGAAGACATGTCTGTCTCATGGTATAGTGGGGTATGAGGTGATGAAGACATGTCTGTCTCATGGTATAGTGGGGTATGAGGTGATGAAGACATGTCTGTCTCATGGTATAGTGGGGTATGAAGACATGTCTGTCTCATGGTATAGTGGGGTATGAAGACATGTCTGTCTCATGGTATAGTGGGGTATGAGGTGATGAAGACATGTCTGTCTCATGGTATAGTGGGGTATGAGGTGATGAAGACATGTCTGTCTCATGGTATAGTGGGGTATGAGGTGATGAAGACATGTCTGTCTCATGGTATAGTGGGGTATGAGGTGATGAAGACATGTCTGTCTCATGGTATAGTGGGGGAGGTGATGAAGACATGTCTGTCTCATGGTATAGTGGGGTATGAGGTGATGAAGACATGTCTGTCTCATGGTATAGTATGGGGTATGATGGTATAGTGGTGAGGTGATGAAGACATGTCTGTCTCATGGTATAGTGGGGTATGAGGTGATGAAGACATGTCTGTCTCATGGTATAGTGGGGTATGAGGTGATGAAGACATGTCTGTCTCATGGTATAGTGGGGAGGTGATGAAGACATGTCTGTCTCATGGTATAGTGGGGTAAGAGGTGATGAAGATAGTCTGTCTCATGGTATAGTGGGGTATGAGGTGATGAAGACATGTCTGTCTCATGGTATAGTGGGGTATGAGGTGATGAAGACATGTCTGTCTCATGGTATAGTGGGGTATGAGGTGATGAAGACATGTCTGTCTCATGGTATAGTGGGGTATGAAGGGATGAAGACATGTCTGTCTCATGGTATAGTGGGGTATGAGGTGATGAAGACATGTCTGTCTCATGGTATAGTGGGGTATGAGGTGATGAAGACATGTCTGTCTCATGGTATAGTGGGGTATGAGGTGATGAAGACATGTCTGTCTCATGGTATAGTGGGGTATGAGGTGATGAAGACATGTCTGTCTCATGGTATAGTGGGGTATGAAGACATGTCTGTCTCATGGTATAGTGGGGTATGAAGACATGTCTGTCTCATGGTATAGTGGGGTATGAGGTGATGAAGACATGTCTGTCTCATGGTATAGTGGGGTAAGAGGTGATGAAGACATGTCTGTCTCATGGTATAGTGGGGTATGAGGTGATGAAGACATGTCTGTCTCATGGTATAGTGGGGTATGAAGACATGTCTGTCTCATGGTATAGTGGGGTATGAGGTGATGAAGACATGTCTGTCTCATGGTATAGTGGGGGATGATGAAGACATGTCTGTCTCATGGTATAGTGGGGGATGAAGACATGTCTGTCTCATGGTATAGTGGGGGATGAAGACATGTCTGTCTCATGGTATAGTGATGAAGACATGTCTGTCTCATGGTATAGTGGGTCTGTATGAGGTGATGAAGACATGTCTGTCTCATGGTATAGTGGGGTATGAAGACATGTCTGTCTCATGGTATAGTGGGGTATGAGGTGATGAAGACATGTCTGTCTCATGGTATAGTGGGGTATGAGGTGATGAAGACATGTCTGTCTCATGGTATAGTGGGGAGGTGATGAAGACATGTCTGTCTCATGGTATAGTGGGTATGAGGTGATGAAGACATGTCTGTCTCATGGTATAGTGGGGGATGAAGACATGTCTGTCTCATGGTATAGTGGGGTATGAAGACATGTCTGTCTCATGGTATAGTGGGGTATGAGGTGATGAAGACATGTCTGTCTCATGGTATAGTGGGGTATGAGGTGATGAAGACATGTCTGTCTCATGGTATAGTGGGGTATGAAGACATGTCTGTCTCATGGTATAGTGGGGTATGAAGACATGTCTGTCTCATGGTATAGTGGGGTATGAAGACATGTCTGTCTCATGGTATAGTGGGGTATGAGGTGATGAAGACATGTCTGTCTCATGGTATAGTGGGGTATGAGGTGATGAAGACATGTCTGTCTCATGGTATAGTGGGGTATGAATGAAGATGTCTGTCTCATGGTATAGTGGGGTATGAGGTGATGAAGACATGTCTGTCTCATGGTATAGTGGGGTATGAGGTGATGAAGATAGTCTGTCTCATGGTATAGTGGGGTATGAGGTGATGAAGACAGTCTGTCTCATGGTATAGTGGGGGATGAAGACATGTCTGTCTCATGGTATAGTGGGGGTGATGAAGACATGTCTGTCTCATGGTATAGTGGGGTATGAGGTGATGAAGACATGTCTGTCTCATGGTATAGTGGGGTATGAGGTGATGAAGACATGTCTGTCTCATGGTATAGTGGGGGATGAGGTGATGAAGACATGTCTGTCTCATGGTATAGTGGGGTATGAGGTGATGAAGACATGTCTGTCTCATGGTATAGTGGGGTATGAAGACATGTCTGTCTCATGGTATAGTGGGGTATGAGGTGATGAAGACATGTCTGTCTCATGGTATAGTGGGGTATGAGGTGATGAAGATAGTCTGTCTCATGGTATAGTGGGGTTAGAGGTGATGAAGACATGTCTGTCTCATGGTATAGTGGGGTATGAGGTGATGAAGACATGTCTGTCTCATGGTATAGTGGGGTATGAAGACATGTCTGTCTCATGGTATAGTGGGGTATGAGGTGATGAAGACATGTCTGTCTCATGGTATAGTGGGGTATGAGGTGATGAAGACATGTCTGTCTCATGGTATAGTGGGGTATGAGGTGATGAAGATAGTCTGTCTCATGGTATAGTGGGGTATGAGGTGATGAAGACATGTCTGTCTCATGGTATAGTGGGGTATGAGGTGATGAAGACATGTCTGTCTCATGGTATAGTGGGGTATGAGGTGATGAAGACATGTCTGTCTCATGGTATAGTGGGGTATGAAGGGATGAAGACATGTCTGTCTCATGGTATAGTGGGGTATGAGGTGATGAAGATAGTCTGTCTCATGGTATATTGGGGTATGAGGTGATGAAGACATGTCTGTCTCATGGTATAGTGGGGGATGAAGACATGTCTGTCTCATGGTATAGTGGGGTATGAGGGGATGAAGACATGTCTGTCTCATGGTATAGTGGGGTATGAGGTGATGAAGACATGTCTGTCTCATGGTATAGTGGGGTATGAGGTGATGAAGACATGTCTGTCTCATGGTATAGTGGGGGATGAAGACATGTCTGTCTCATGGTATAGTGGGGTAAGAGGGATGAAGACATGTCTGTCTCATTGTATAGTGGGGGATGAAGACATGTCTGTCTCATGGTATAGTGGGGGGTGATGAAGACATGTCTGTCTCATGGTATAGTGGGGGATGAAGACATGTCTGTCTCATGGTATAGTGGGGGATGAAGACATGTCTGTCTCATGGTATAGTGGGGTAAGGGGATGAAGACATGTCTGTCTCATGGTATAGTGGGGATGAAGACATGTCTGTCTCATGGTATAGTGGGGTATGAAGGGATGAAGACATGTCTGTCTCATGGTATAGTGGGGTATGAAGGGATGAAGACATGTCTGTCTCATGGTATAGTGGGGAGGTGATGAAGACATGTCTGTCTCATGGTATAGTGGGGTATGAAGGGATGAAGACATGTCTGTCTCATGGTATAGTGGGGGATGAAGACATGTCTGTCTCATGGTATAGTGGGGTATGAAGACATGTCTGTCTCATGGTATAGTGGGGTATGAGGGATGAAGACATGTCTGTCTCATGGTATAGTGGGGTATGAGGTGATGAAGACATGTCTGTCTCATGGTATAGTGGGGTATGAAGACATGTCTGTCTCATGGTATAGTGGGGTATGAAGACATGTCTGTCTCATGGTATAGTGGGGTATGAAGACATGTCTGTCTCATGGTATAGTGGGGTATGAGGTGATGAAGACATGTCTGTCTCATGGTATAGTGGGGTATGAGGTGATGAAGACATGTCTGTCTCATGGTATAGTGGGGTATGAAGACATGTCTGTCTCATGGTATAGTGGGGTATGAGGTGATGAAGACATGTCTGTCTCATGGTATAGTGGGGTATGAGGTGATGAAGACATGTCTGTCTCATGGTATAGTGGGGTATGAAGACATGTCTGTCTCATGGTATAGTGGGGTATGAAGACATGTCTGTCTCATGGTATAGTGGGGTATGAGGTGATGAAGACATGTCTGTCTCATGGTATAGTGGGGTATGAGGTGATGAAGACATGTCTGTCTCATGGTATAGTGGGGGATGAAAGACATGTCTGTCTCATGGTATAGTGGGGTATGAGGTGATGAAGACATGTCTGTCTCATGGTATAGTGGGGGATGAAGACATGTCTGTCTCATGGTATAGTGGGGGATGAAGACATGTCTGTCTCATGGTATAGTTGGGGATGAAGACATGTCTGTCTCATGGTATAGTGGGGTATGAGGTGATGAGACATGTCTGTCTCATGGTATAGTGGGGTATGAGGTGATGAAGACATGTCTGTCTCATGGTATAGTGGGGATGAAAGACATGTCTGTCTCATGGTATAGTGGGGTATGAGGTGATGAAGACATGTCTGTCTCATGGTATAGTGGGGTATGAGGTGATGAAGACATGTCTGTCTCATGGTATAGTGGGGTATGAAGGGATGAAGACATGTCTGTCTCATGGTATAGTGGGGTATGAGGTGATGAAGACATGTCTGTCTCATGGTATAGTGGGGGATGAAGAAGATGTCTGTCTCATGGTATAGTGGGGTAAGAGGGATGAAGACATGTCTGTCTCATGGTATAGTGGGGGGTGATGAAGACATGTCTGTCTCATGGTATAGTGGGGTATGAGGTGATGAAGACATGTCTGTCTCATGGTATAGTGGGGGATGAAGACATGTCTGTCTCATGGTATAGTGGGGGATGAAGACATGTCTGTCTCATGGTATAGTGGGGGATGAAGACATGTCTGTCTCATGGTATAGTGGGGTAAGAGGGATGAAGACATGTCTGTCTCATTGTATAGTGGGGGATGAAGACATGTCTGTCTCATGGTATAGTGGGGGATGAAGACATGTCTGTCTCATGGTATAGTGGGGTATGAGGGATGAAGACATGTCTGTCTCATGGTATAGTGGGGGATGAAGACATGTCTGTCTCATGGTATAGTGGGGCTATGAAGGGATGAAGACATGTCTGTCTCATGGTATAGTGGGGTATGAAGGGATGAAGACATGTCTGTCTCATGGTATAGTGGGGGATGAAGACATGTCTGTCTCATGGTATAGTGGGGTATGAAGGGATGAAGACATGTCTGTCTCATGGTATAGTGGGGGATGAAGACATGTCTGTCTCATGGTATAGTGGGGTATGAAGACATGTCTGTCTCATGGTATAGTGGGGTATGAGGTGATGAAGACATGTCTGTCTCATGGTATAGTGGTTTATGAGGTGATGAAGATAGTCTGTCTCATGGTATAGTGGGGTATGAGGTGATGAAGACATGTCTGTCTCATGGTATAGTGGGGGGATGAAGACATGTCTGTCTCATGGTATAGTGGGGTATGAAGACATGTCTGTCTCATGGTATAGTGGGGTATGAGGTGATGAAGACATGTCTGTCTCATGGTATAGTGGGGGATGAAGACATGTCTGTCTCATGGTATAGTGGGGGATGAAGACATGTCTGTCTCATGGTATAGTGGGGTATGAGGTGATGAGGACATGTCTGTCTCATGGTATAGTGGGGGATGAAGACATGTCTGTCTCATGGTATAGTGGGGTATGAGGTGATGAAGATAGTCTGTCTTATGGTATAGTGGGGGATGAAGACATGTCTGTCTCATGGTATAGTGGGGTATGAGGTGATGAAGACATGTCTGTCTCATGGTATAGTGGGGTATGAGGTGATGAAGACATGTCTGTCTCATGGTATAGTGGGGTATGAGGTGATGAAGACATGTCTGTCTCATGGTATAGTGGGGTATGAAGACATGTCTGTCTCATGGTATAGTGGGGTATGAAGACATGTCTGTCTCATGGTATAGTGGGGTATGAGGTGATGAAGACATGTCTGTCTCATGGTATAGTGGGGTATGAGGTGATGAGGACATGTCTGTCTCATGGTATAGTGGGGTATGAAGACATGTCTGTCTCATGGTATAGTGGGGTATGAAGACATGTCTGTCTCATGGTATAGTGGGGTAAGAGGTGATGAAGACATGTCTGTCTCATGGTATAGTGGGGTATGAGGTGATGAAGACATGTCTGTCTCATGGTATAGTGGGGTATGAGGTGATGAAGACATGTCTGTCTCATGGTATAGTGGGGGATGAAGACATGTCTGTCTCATGGTATAGTGGGGGTATGAGGTGATGAAGACATGTCTGTCTCATGGTATAGTGGGGTATGAAGAAGACATGTCTGTCTCATGGTATAGTGGGGTAAGAGGGGATGAAGATAGTCTGTCTCATGGTATAGTGGTGTATGAGGTGATGAAGACATGTCTGTCTCATGGTATAGTGGGGTATGAGGTGATGAAGATAGTCTGTCTCATGGTATAGTGGGGTACGAAGGGATGAAGACATGCCATTCAAAATGGACACAGAACACTAGTTAGATTGTATAACATAGAACACAGTTGCGTCTCTATGGGTGGATACATGGACCTCTGTTCCCAGAACTAGGTGATGTCATGATGTTCAGTCTGCTCTGGGAAAGAATGGCCTGTAATTCCCTTTACTGTCCCAGATTATCATGCCCATAATGCACTTCTCTTGGGGAGCGAGTTTTTTGTTGTTGCTTCCCAGTAGTTGTGTGTGGATGGTGGGGCGACGGTGCTTGTTTATGTGTGTGTTGGTGTGTGTATGTGTAGTGTATGTGTGTGTAGTGTATGTGTGTGTAGTGTATGTGTAGTGTATGTGTAGTGTATGTATGTGTAGTGTATGTGTGTATGTGTAGTGTATGTGTGTCTAGTGTATGTGTGTGTGTGTAGTGTATGTGTGTGTAGTGTATGTGTGTATGTGTAGTGTATGTATGTGTAGTGTATGTGTGTATGTGTAGTGTATGTGTAGTGTATGTGTAGTGTATGTGTGTGTAGTGTATGTGTAGTGTATGTGTGTGTGTGTGTGTGTGTATGTGTAGTGTATGTGTAGTGTATGTGTGTGTAGTGTATGTGTGTATGTGTAGTGTATGTATGTGTGTGTGTATGTGTGTGTGTGTATGTGTAGTGTATGTATGTGTGTGTGTATGTGTGTGTGTGTATGTGTAGTGTATGTATGTGTGTGTATGTGTGTGTGTGTGTGTGTATGTGTAGTGTATGTATGTGTGTGTATGTGTGTGTGTGTGTATGTGTAGTGTATGTATGTGTGTGTGTTGGTGCGTGTATGTGTAGTGTATGTATGTGTGTGTGTTGGTGTGTGTATGTGTAGTGTATGTGTGTGTGGTGTATGTGTGTGTGTGTATGTGTAGTGTATGTATGTGTGTGTGTATGTGTGTGTGTGGTGTGTGTATGTGTAGTGTATGTATGTGTGTGTGTTGGTGTGTGTATGTGTAGTGTATGTATGTGTGTGTTGTTGTGTGTATGTGTGGTGTATGTGTGTGTGTTGGTGTGTGTATGTGTGGTGTATGTGTGTGCATGTGTGGTGTATGTGTGGTGTATGTGTGTGTGTTGGTGTGTGTATGTGTAGTGTATGTGTGTGTGTTGGTGTGTGTATGTGTAGTGTATGTGTGTGTTGGTGTGTGTATGTGTGGTGTATGTGTGTGTGTTGGTGTGTGTATGTGTAGTGTATGTGTGTGTGTGTGTGTGTGTGTGTGTGTGTGTGTGTGTGTGTGTGTGTGTGTGTGTGTGTGTGTGTGTGTGTGTGTGTGTGTGTGTGTGTGTGTGTGTGTGTGTGTGTGTGTGTGTGTGTGTGTGTGTGTGTGTGTGTGTGTGTGTGTGTGTGTGTGTGTGTGTGTGTTTGTGTGTGCATGTGCGCGTGTGCATGCATACTTCAAAGATAGACGGAGAGAAGGAGAGAGATGAAATACACAGAAAAACTAAGACATCATTTACTAACCATGAGATGGATCTTTTGGATTCCGTGGTCAATAAATATTTGGTCCTGTGCTTAGCCTATGGCTGTTCTTGGAACATTTATAGAATAAACCAGTCAACCAATCAACTCAATGGGTATTGGTGTGTTTCCAACAACCCAGAAGAGAACAGAACCACTCAGAAGAGCCACATAAACTCAAAATAGAAACACCCCTTTTTCAGGACCCTGTCTTTTAAAGATAATTAGTAAAAATCCAAATAACTTCACAGATCTTCATTGTAAAGGGTTTTAACACTGTTTTCCATGTTTGTTCAATGAACCATAAACAATTCATGAACATGTACTTGTGGAACGGTCGTTAAGACACTAACAGCTTACAGACGGTGGGCAATTAAGATCACAATTATGAAAACTTAGGACACTAAAGAGGCCTTTCTACTGACTCTGAAAAACACCAAAAGAAAGATGCTCAGGGTCCCTGCTCATCTGTGTGAACGTGCCTTAGGCATGCTGCAAGGAGACATGAGGACTGCAGATATGGCCCCACGGCAATGAATTGCAATGTCCGTACTGTGAGACGCCTAAGACAGCGCTACAGAGAGACAGGACGGACAGCTGAACTCCCTCGCAGTGGCAGACCACGTGTAACAACACCTGCACAGGATCGGTACATCCGAACATCACACCTGAGGGAAAGGTACAGGATAGCAACAACAACTTCCCGAGTTACACCAGGAACGTACAATCTCTCCATCAATGCTCAGACTGTCCACAATAGGCTGAGAGAGGCTGGACCGAGGCCTTGTAGGCCTGTTAAAAGGCAGGTCCTCACCAGACATCACCGGCAACATCGTTACCTATGGGCACAAACCCGCCCTCACTCGACCAGACAGGACTGGCAGAAAGTGCTCTTCACTGATGAGTCGTGGTTTTGTCTCACCAGGGGTGATGGTCGGATTCGCGTTTATCGTCGAAGGAATGAGCGTTACACCGAGGCCTGTACTCTGGAGCGGGATTGATTTGGAGGTTGAGGGTCCGTCATGGTCTGGGGCGGTGTGTCACAGCATCATCGGACTGAGCTTGTTGTCATTGCAGGCATTCTCAACGCTGTGCGTTACAGGGAAGACATCCTCCTCCCTCATGTGGTACCCTTCCTGCATATGACCCTCCAGCATGACAATGCCACCAGTCATACTGTGAGTGTTTTCCTGCTAAAAGGAATGTCAGCAAAGAGCCCAGATCTCAATCCCATTGAGCACATCTGGGACCTGTTGGACCAGAGGGTGAGGACCATTCCCCCCAGAAATGTCCAGGAGCCTTGGTGGAAGAACTGGCAAATCTGGTGCAGTCCATGAGCAGGAGATGCACTGCAGTACTTAATGCAGCTAGTGGCCACATCAGATACTGACTGTTACTTTTGACCCCCCTTTGGTCAGGGACACATTATTCCATTTCTATTTTTTTTTTTTTAACTAGGCAAGTCAGTTAAGAACAAATTCTTATTTTCAATGATGGCTTAGGAACAGTGGTTTAACTGCCTTGTTCAGGGGTAGAACGACAGATTTTACCTTGTCGGCTCGGGGATTTGATCTTGCAACCTTTCGGTGACTAGTCCAATGCTCTAACCACTAGGCTACTTGCCTCCCTATTAGTCACATGTCTGTGGAACTTGTTCATTTTATGTCTCAGTTGTTGAATCCTGTTATGTTCATACAAATATTTACAAATGTTACGTTCTTATATGCTGAAAATAAACGAATTTACAGTGAGAGGACGTTTCTATATATGCTGAGTTGAGATACTGTTACAGAAGCATCCATCCAGAGATGGTTAGTGTCTTCATGTTCAACATATTGATTACCACAGACAGAGATGGTTAGTGTCTCCATGTTCAACATATTGATTACCACAGACAGAGATGGTTAGTGTCTCCATGTTCAACATATTGATTACCACAGACAGAGATGGTTAGTGTCTCCATGTTCAACATACTGATTACCACAGACAGAGATGGTTAGTGTCTCCATGTTCAACATACTGATTACCACAGACAGAGATGGTTAGTGTCTCCATGTTCAACATATTGATGACCACAGACAGAGATGGTTAGTGTCTCCATGTTCAACATATTGATTACCACAGACAGAGATGGTTAGTGTCTTCATGTTCAACATATTGATTACCACAGACAGAGATGGTTAGTGTCTTCATGTTCAACATATTGATTACCACAGACAGAGATGGTTAGTGTCTCCATGTCAATCTATTGATTACCACAGACAGAGATGGTTAGTGTCTCCATGTTCAACATATTGATTACCACAGACAGAGATGGTTAGTGTCTTCATGTTCAACATATTGATTACCACAGACAGAGATGGTTAGTGTCTCCATGTTCAACATATTGATTACCACAGACAGAGATGGTTAGTGTCTTCATGTTCAACATATTGATTACCACAGACAGAGATGGTTAGTGTCTTCATGTTCAACATATTGATTACCACAGACAGAGATGGTTAGTGTCTCCATGTTCAACATATTGATTACCACAGACAGAGATGGTTAGTGTCTCCATGTCAATCTATTGATTACCACAGACAGAGATGGTTAGTGTCTCCATGTTCAACATATTGATTACCACAGACAGAGATGGTTAGTGTCTCCATGTCAATCTATTGATTACCACAGACAGAGATGGTTAGTGTCTCCATGTTCAACATATTGATTACCACAGACAGAGATGGTTAGTGTCTCCATGTTCAACATATTGATTACCACAGACAGAGATGGTTAGTGTCTCCATGTCAATCTATTGATTACCACAGACAGAGATGGTTAGTGTCTCCATGTTCAACATATTGATTACCACAGACAGAGATGGTTAGTGTCTCCATGTTCAACATATTGATTACCACAGACAGAGATGGTTAGTGTCTTCATGTTCAACATATTGATTACCACAGACAGAGATGGTTAGTGTCTCCATGTTCAACATATTGATTACCACAGACAGAGATGGTTAGTGTCTCCATGTTCAACATATTGATTACCACAGACAGAGATGGTTAGTGTCTCCATGTTCAACATATTGATTACCACAGACAGAGATGGTTAGTGTCTCCATGTTCAACATATTGATTACCACAGACAGAGATGGTTAGTGTCTCCATGTTCAACATATTGATTACCACAGACAGAGATGGTTAGTGTCTCCATGTTCAACATATTGATTACCACAGACAGAGATGGTTAGTGTCTCCATGTTCAACATATTGATTACCACAGACAGAGATGGTTAGTGTCTCCATGTTCAACATATTGATTACCACAGACAGAGATGGTTAGTGTCTCCATGTTCAACATATTGATTACCACAGACAGAGATGGTTAGTGTCTCCATGTTCAACATATTGATTACCACAGACAGAGATGGTTAGTGTCTCCATGTTCAACATATTGATTACCACAGACAGAGATGGTTAGTGTCTCCATGTTCAACATATTGATTACCACAGACAGAGATGGTTAGTGTCTCCATGTTCAACATACTGATTACCACAGACAGAGATGGTTAGTGTCTCCATGTTCAACATATTGATTACCACAGACAGAGATGGTTAGTGTCTCCATGTTCAACATATTGATTACCACAGACAGAGATGGTTAGTGTCTCCATGTTCAACATATTGATTACCACAGACAGAGATGGTTAGTGTCTCCATGTTCAACATATTGATTACCACAGACAGAGATGGTTAGTGTCTTCATGTTCAACATATTGATTACCACAGACAGAGATGGTTAGTGTCTCCATGTTCAACATATTGATTACCACAGACAGAGATGGTTAGTGTCTCCATGTTCAACATATTGATTACCACAGACAGAGATGGTTAGTGTCTCCATGTTCAACATATTGATTACCACAGACAGAGATGGTTAGTGTCTCCATGTTCAACATATTGATTACCACAGACAGAGATGGTTAGTGTCTTCATGTTCAACATATTGATCACCACAGACAGAGATGGTTAGTGTCTCCATGTTCAACATATTGATTACCACAGACAGAGATGGTTAGTGTCTCCATGTTCAACATATTGATTACCACAGACAGAGATGGTTAGTGTCTCCATGTTCAACATATTGATTACCACAGACAGAGATGGTTAGTGTCTCCATGTTCAACATATTGATTACCACAGACAGAGATGGTTAGTGTCTTCATGTTCAACATATTGATTACCACAGACAGAGATGGTTAGTGTCTCCATGTTCAACATATTGATTACCACAGACAGAGATGGTTAGTGTCTCCATGTCAATCTATTGATTACCACAGACAGAGATGGTTAGTGTCTCCATGTCAATCTATTGATTACCACAGACAGAGATGGTTAGTGTCTCCATGTTCAACATATTGATTACCACAGACAGAGATGGTTAGTGTCTCCATGTCAATCTATTGATTACCACAGACAGAGATGGTTAGTGTCTCCATGTTCAACATATTGATTACCACAGACAGAGATGGTTAGTGTCTCCATGTTCAACATACTGATTACCACAGACAGAGATGGTTAGTGTCTCCATGTTCAACATATTGATTACCACAGACAGAGATGGTTAGTGTCTCCATGTTCAACATACTGATTACCACAGACAGAGATGGTTAGTGTCTTCATGTTCAACATATTGATTACCACAGACAGAGATGGTTAGTGTCTCCATGTCAATCTATTGATTACCACAGACAGAGATGGTTAGTGTCTCCATGTCAATCTATTGATTACCACAGACAGAGATGGTTAGTGTCTTCATGTTCAACATATTGATTACTACAGACAGAGATGGTTAGTGTCTTCATGTTCAAGGGGATATTGATTACCACAGACAGAGATGGTTAAGAGTGTCTCCATGTTCAACATATTGATTACCACAGACAGAGATGGTTAAGTGTCTCCATGTCAATCTATTGATTACCACAGACAGAAATGGTTAGTGTCTCCATGTTCAACATATTGAACCACAGACAGAGATGGTTAGTGTCTCCATGTCAATCTATTGATTACCACAGACAGAGATGGTTAGGTGTCTCCATGTTCAACATATTGATTACCACAGACAGAGATGGTTAGTGTCTTCATGTTCAACATATTGATTACCACAGACAGAGATGGTTAGTGTCTCCATGTTCAACATATTGATTACCAGAGACAGAGATGGTTAGTGTCTTCATGTTCAACATATTGATTACCACAGACAGAGATGGTTAGTGTCTCCATGTTCAACATATTGATGGAGATGAAGGGGAAGGGAGATGTGAAGGGGAAGGGAGATGTGAAGAGGAAGGGAGATGTGAAGGGAGATGTGAAGAGGAAGGGAGATGTGAAGAGGAAGGGAGATGTGAAGGGGAAGGGAGATGTGAAGGGGAAGGGAGATGTGAAGGGGAGATGAAGAGAGATGTGAAGAGGATGGGAGATGTGAAGAGGAAGGAGATGAAGGGAAGGAAGAGATGAAGGGAAGGAAAGGGAGAGATGTGAAGGGAGATGTGAAGGAGGAAGGAGATGTGAAGGGGAAGGAGATGTGAAGAGGAAGAAGGGGAGATGTGAAGAGGAAGGAGATGTGAAGGGAGATGTGAAGGGAAGGGAGATGTGAAGGGGAAGGAGATGTGGAAGGAGGAAGGAAGATGTGAAGGGGAAGGGAGATGTGAAGGGAAGGGAGATGTGAAGGGAAGATGTGAAGGGGAAGGAGATGGAAGGGAAGAGATGTGAAGAGGAAGGGAGATGTGAAGGGAAAGGGAGATGTGAAGGGAGATGTGAAGGGAAAGGGAGATGTGAAGAGGAAGGGAGATGTGAAGGGGAAGGGAGATGTGAAGGGAGATGTGAAGAGGAAGGGAGATGTGAAGGGGAAGGGAGATGTGAAGGGAGATGTGAAGGGAGATGTTATTTCCAAACACTCCTTGGATGTGGTCTGTCTGAAAGGTGTGGCATGCTGCTCACCCAGTAGTCAAGTTGAGATGAAGCGCGCCATTTTGACTTGAGTAGAAGAAGCACATTAAAAAAAGAGCCTGCATGCATCCCAAATGACACCCTATTCCCTATTTAGTGCACTGCTTTTG
>NW_026280754.1:0-677 GCF_023373465.1 Oncorhynchus keta | reverse complement strand
AACACTGCTTCCCTGTTGTCACGCTCCGAGGATTTCCTCTGGGACTGCGTCGTCTTTCTGCTAAACGCGGTCACTAACACTGCTTCCTGTTGTCACTAACACTGCTACCTGTTGTCACTAACACTGCTTCCTGTTGTCACTAACACTGCTTCCTGTTGTCACAACACTGCTTCCTGTTGTCACGCTCCAGGGATTTCTCTGGAACTGTGTCGTCTTTCTGTATCCACGCCAGTGGTGATGTCACAGCACCCAGCTGTCCAGGGTCTTCTGGGAAAGGAGATTACATCTCACCTCAGGGAGATCTCAAACAACACGCATGGCAGTGTGGGCTTCCAGGCTGTACTGTTAATGACCCATACTGTGTTTTCTGTAGGAGTCGTTCCCTGGGGTCAGGGTCAACCTGACCTTTTAACAGTATATAATATATATATTCTCTACAGGAGTCGTTACCTGGGGTCAGGGTCAACCTGACCTTTTAACAGTATATAATATATATATATATATCTATATCACTCTACAGGAGTCGTTCTGAAGGATCAACCTGACCTTTTAACAGTATATAATATATATATATATATATACCTCTACAGGAGTCGTTCTGTAGGATCAACCTGACCTTTTAACAGTATATAATATATATATATATTCTCTACAGGAGTCGTTCTGAAGGATCAACC
>NW_026280753.1:0-4497 GCF_023373465.1 Oncorhynchus keta | reverse complement strand
TTTGAATATCTTGGCCATGTTCTGTTATAATCTCCACCCGGCACAGCCAGAAGAGGACTGGCCACCCCTCATAGCCTGGTTCCCCTCTAGGTTTCTTCCCTGCGTTTTGGCCTTTCTAGGGAGTTTTTCCTAGCCACCGTGCTTCTACACCTGCCTTGCGGTTTGGGGTTTTTAGGCTGGGTTTCTGTACAGCACTTTGAGATATCAGCTGATGTACGAAGGGCTATATACATTTACATTTAAGTCATTTAGCAGGCGCTCTTATCAGAAGCGACTTACAAATGGTGCATTCACCTTATGACATCAGTGGAACAGCCACTTTACAATAGTGCATCTAAATCTTTTTAAGGGGGGGATTACTTTATCCTATCCTAGGTATTCCTTAAAGAGGTGGGGTTTCAGGTGTCTCCGGAAGGTGGTGATTGACTCCGCTGTCCTGGCGTCGTGAGGGAGTGTGTTCCACCATTGGGGAGCCAGAGCAGCGAACAGTTTTGACTGGGCTGAGCGGGAACTGTACTTCCTCAGTGGTAGGGAGGCGAGCAGGCCAGAGGTGGATGAACGCAGTGCCCTTGTTTGGAGTGTAGGGACTGATCAGAGCCTGGAGGTACTGAGGTGCCGTTCCCCTCACAGCTCCGTAGGCAAGCATCATGGTCTTGTAGCGGATGCGAGCTTCAACTGGAAGCCAGTGGAGAGAGCGGAGGAGCGGGGTGACGTGAGAGAACTTGGGAAGGTTGAACACCAGACGGGCTGCGGCGTTCTGGATGAGTTGTAGGGGTTTAATGGCACAGGCAGGGAGCCCAGCCAACAGCGAGTTGCAGTAATCCAGACGGGAGATGACAAGTGCCTGGATTAGGACCTGCGCCGCTTCCTGTGTGAGGCAGGGTCGTACTCTGCGGATGTTGTAGAGCATGAACCTACAGGAACGGGCTACCGCCTTGATGTTAGTTGAGAACGACAGGGTGTTGTCCAGGATCACGCCAAGGTTCTTAGCGCTCTGGGAGGAGGACACAATGGAGTTGTCAACCGTGATGGCGAGATCATGGAACGGGCAGTCCTTCCCGGGAGGAAGAGCAGCTCCGTCTTGCCGAGGTTCAGCTTGAGGTGGTGATCCGTCATCCACACTGATATGTCTGCCAGACATGCAGATTTAGATGCAAGTGGCTGTTCCACTGGTCACCACCTGGTCATCAGAAGGATTCACCACCTGGTCAAGAGGAGAAGATTAATTGTGTGTCGTCTGCATAGCAATGATAGGAGAGACCATGTGAGGTTATGACAGAGCCAAGTGACTTGGTGTATAGCGAGAATAGGAGAGGGCCTAGAACAGAGCCCTGGGGGACACCAGTGGTGAGCGCGTGGTGAGGAGACAGATTCTCGCCACGCCACCTGGTAGGAGCGACCTGTCAGGTAGGACGCAATCCAAGCGTGGGCGGCGCCGGGAGATGCCCAACTCGGAGAGGGTGGAGAGGAGGATCTGATGGTTCACAGTATCGAAGGCAGCCGATAGGTCTAGAAGGATGAGAGCAGAGGAGAGAGAGTTAGCTTTAGCGGTGCGGAGCGCCTCCGTGATACAGAAAGAGCAGTCTCAGTTGAATGACTAGTCTTGAAACCTGACTGATTTGGATCAAGAAGGTCATTCTGAGAGAGATAGCGGGAGAGCTGGCCAAGGACGGCACGTTCAAGAGTTTTGGAGAGAAAGAAAAGAAGGATACTGGTCTGTAGTTGTTGACATCAGAGGATCGAGTGTAGGTTTCAGAAGGGGTGCAACTCTCGCTCTCTTGAAGACGGAAGGGACGTAGCCAGCGGTCAGGGATGAGTTGATGAGCGAGGTGAGGTAAGGGAGAAGGTCTCCGGAAATGGTCTGGAGAAGAGAGGAGGGGATAGGGTCGAGCGGGCAGGTTGTTGGGCGGCCGGCCGTCACAAGACGCGAGATTTCATCTGGAGAGAGAGGGGAGAAAGAGGTCAGAGCACCGGGTAGGGCAGTGTGAGCAGAACCAGCGGTGTCGTTTGACTTAGCAAACGAGGATCGGATGTCGTCGACCTTCTTTTCAAAATGGTTGACGAAGTCATCTGCAGAGAGGGAGGAGGGGAGGAGGATTCAGGAGGGAGGAGAAGGTGGCAAAGAGCTTCCTAGGGTTAGAGGCAGATGCTTGGAATTTAGAGTGGTAGAAAGTGGCTTTAGCAGCAGAGACAGAGGAGGAAAATGTAGAGAGGAGGGAGCGAAAGGATGCCAGGTCCGCAGGGAGGCGAGTTTTCCTCCATTTCCGCTCCGGCTGCCCGGGCCCTGTTCTGTGAGCTCGCAATGAGTCGTCGAGCCACGGAGCGGGAGGGGAGGACCGAGCCGGCCTGGAAGATAGGGGACATAGAGAGTCAAGGATGCAGAAAGGGAGGAGAGGAGGGTTGAGGAGGCAGAATCAGGAGATAGGTTGGAGAAGGTTTGAGCAGAGGGAAGAGATGATAGGATGGAAGAGGAGAGAGTAGCGGGGGAGAGAGAGCGAAGGGTTGGGACGATACCATCAGTAGGGGCAGTGTGGGGAAGTGTTGGATGAGAGCGAGAGGGAAAAGGATACAAGGTAGTGGTCGGAGACTTGGAGGGAGTTGCAATGAGGTTAGTGGAAGAACAGCATCTAGTAAAGATGAGGTCGAGCGTATTGCCTGCCTTGTGAGTAGGGGGAAGGTGAGAGGGTGAGGTCAAAGAGGAAAGGAGTGGAAAGAAGGAGGCAGAGAGGAATGAGTCAAAGGTAGACGTGGGGAGGTTAAAAATCGCCCAGAACTGTGAGAGGTGAGCCGTCCTCAGGAAAGGAGCTTATCAAGACATCAAGCTCATTGATGAACTCTCTTAGGGACCTGGAGGCCGATAAATGATAAGGATGTTAAGCTTGAAAGGGCTGGTAACTGTGACAGCATGAAATTCAAAGGAGGCGATAGACAGATGGGTAAGGGGAGAAAGAGAGAATGACCACTTGGGAGAGATGAGGATCCCGGTGCCACCACCCCGCTGACCAGAAGCTCTCGGGGTGTGCGAGAACACGTGGGCGGACGAAGAGAGAGCAGTAGGAGTAGCAGTGTTATCTGTGGTGATCCATGTTTCCGTCAGTGCCAAGAAGTCGAGGGACTGGAGGGAGGCATAGGCTGAGATGAACTCTGCCTTGTTGGCCGCAGATCGGCAGTTCCAGAGGCTACCGGAGACCTGGAACTCCACGTGGGTCGTGCGCGCTGGGACCACCAGATTAGGGTGGTCGCGGCCACGCGGTGTGGAGCGTTTGTATGGTCTGTGCAGAGGGAGATAACAGGGATAGACAGACACATAGTTGACAGGCTACAGAAGAGGCTACGCTAATGCAAGGAGATTGGAATGACAAGTGGACTACACGTCTCAAATGTTCAGAAAGTTAGCTTACGTAGCAAGAATCTTATTGACTAAAATGATTAAAAATGATACAGTACTGCTGAAGTAGGCTAGCTGGCAGTGGCTGCGTTGTTGACTTTGTAGACTAGCTGGCAGTGGCTCGTTGTTGACACTACACTAATCAAGTCGTTCCCATTGAGTGTAATAGTTTCTACAGTGCTGCTATTCGGGGGCTAGCTAGCTAGCTAGCAATGTTGATTACGTTACGTTGCGTTAAAGAAACAATAGCTGGCTAGCTAACCTGAAAATCGCTCTAGACTACACAATTATCTTTGATACACAGACGGCTATGTAGCTAGCTATGTAGCTAGCTACGATCAAACAAATCAAACCGTTGTGCTGTAATGAAATGAAATGAAAATGTGATACTACCTGTGGAGCGAGCGGAATGCGACGGGTTGTTGAGTGCGGAAGTTCTATTCAGTAGGCGTTGGCTAGCTGTTGGCTAGCTAGCAGTGTCTCCTATGTTAAGGACGACAAATAGCTGGCTAGCTAACCTCGATAAATTAAGATAATCACTCTAAGACTACACGCTCTAAACTACACAATTATCTTGGATACGAAGACAGCAAAGACAACTATGTAGCTAGCTAACACTACACTAATCAAGTCGTTCAGTTGAGTGTAATAGTTTCTACAGTGCTGCTATTCGGTAGACGGTGGACGTTTGCTAGCTGGCTAGCTGCTGGGCAGATAGCAGTGTAGACTATGTTAGGACGACGAAATACGAGCCAATAGAAGTGCTGACTGTTTCACTTTGTTGTCCTCTTTCTTTTCCTTTTTCTTCTGTCCTTCTTTTGTCCTTATTTTGTCTTCCTTTCTTCTGTTAACTAGATATTTTTGTTGTTATTCTTTGTAAGCTAGCTAGCTTCTTCCAGGAGAGTCCCTAGCAACTGCTTGGCAACAAGTAAACAATTCTGCTAGCAATTCAGCTAGCTAAGATAACTGTACAATTTTATGAAAAATAGTTAATTTTTCAAAAGCCTGTCTTTTGGTTTGTTCCTTGTTTTGTCTTCTATTGAGTCTTGCAGTTTTCTCTTGATTTTTCGATTTTTCTCTAAAAAAACATTTAAATCTCAATATATACA
>NW_026280752.1:0-40000 GCF_023373465.1 Oncorhynchus keta | reverse complement strand
GGATTTAGTTATATAGGTGACAACAGGGTTTCTATTGGTCAGATCATTCAGTAGTTATATAGGTGACAACAGTGTTTCTATTGGTCAGATCATTCAGTAGTTAGTTATATAAGTGACAACAGGGTTTCTATTGGTCAGATCATTCAGTAGTTATATAAGTGACAACAGGGTTTCTATTGGTCAGATCATTCAGTAGTTATATAGGTGACAACAGTGTTTCTATTGGTCAGATCATTCAGTAGTTATATAGGTGACAACAGTGTTTCTATTGGTCAGATCATTCAGTAGTTATATAGGTGACAACAGTGTTTCTATTGGTCAGATCATTCAGTAGTTATATAGGTGACAACAGTGTTTCTATTGGTCAGATCATTCAGTAGTTAGTTATATAAGTGACAACAGGGTTTCTATTGGTCAGATCATTCAGTAGTTATATAGGTGACAACAGTGTTTCTATTGGTCAGATCATTCAGTAGTTATATAGGTGACAACAGTGTTTCTATTGGTCAGATCATTCAGTAGTTAGTTATATAAGTGACAACAGTGTTTCTATTGGTCAGATCATTCAGTAGTTATATAGGTGACAACAGTGTTTCTATTGGTCAGATCATTCAGTAGTTAGTTATATAAGTGACAACAGTGTTTCTATTGGTCAGATCATTCAGTAGTTATATAGGTGACAACAGGGTTTCTATTGGTCAGATCATTCAGTAGTTAGTTATATAAGTGACAACAGTGTTTCTATTGGTCAGATCATTCAGTAGTTATATAGGTGACAACAGTGTTTCTATTGGTCAGATCATTCAGTAGTTATATAGGTGACAACAGTGTTTCTATTGGTCAGATCATTCAGTAGTTAGTTATATAGGTGACAACAGTGTTTCTATTGGTCAGATCATTCAGTAGTTAGTTATATAAGTGACAACAGTGTTTCTATTGGTCAGATCATTCAGTAGTTATATAGGTGACAACAGTGTTTCTATTGGTCAGATCATTCAGTAGTTAGTTATATAGGTGACAACAGTGTTTCTATTGGTCAGATCATTCAGTAGTTAGTTATATAAGTGACAACAGTGTTTCTATTGGTCAGATCATTCAGTAGTTAGTTATATAGGTGACAACAGTGTTTCTATTGGTCAGATCATTCAGTAGTTATATAGGTGACAACAGTGTTTCTATTGGTCAGATCATTCAGTAGTTATATAAGTGACAACAGTGTTTCTATTGGTCAGATCATTCAGTAGTTAGTTATATAGGTGACAACAGTGTTTCTATTGGTCAGATCATTCAGTAGTATCTGGAGAGAGATAATGATCTTTCCCTCTCCCTTTCTTTTCTCAAACTCTCTGTCTCTCTCTCTCCTTTCTCACTCTCTCTCCCTTTTCTCTCTCTCGTTTATCTCTCTGTCTCTCTCCTTCCTCTCTCTGTCCCTCTTTCTCTTTTATCTCACTTACTCTCTCTCCTTTCTCTCCCCCTCTCGCTCTCTCACTCTCTCTCTCTCTCTCTCTCTCTCTCTCTCTCTCTCTCTCTCTCTCCTTTCCCCCCCTCTCTCCCTCTCATTTCTCTCTCTGTCTCTCTCCTTCCTCTCTCTCTTTTCTCTCTCTTTCTCCTTTCACTCGCTCTCCTTTCTCTCTCCTTTATCTCTCTCTCTTTTCTCTTTCTCTCTCTGTGTATATGCTGTCACATATTGTATGCATGGATTAACTCAAACCCTTGACACTAATCTTCTCACTTGGCGCTAGACAAGCAAACACACACACATGAGCACACACACACACACAGAGAAGGAGAGATATCCTCATTCTGGTCATGCAAATATTTAGATATTGTATATGTGAGATATGAATGTATAATTACGAACACACGTTTGCTTCCATGAAAGTGCATGAGACATGCATGTTGTATTTAACCAGATGTCTTCCTGTAGTAGTCTCGCTGTAGAATAGGAGACACATGTTGTTTATCTTCCTGTAGAGCAGGAAACAAATGTTGTTTATCTTCCTGTAGAATAGCAGACACATGTTGTTTATCTTCCTGTAGAACAGGAAACACATGTTGTTTATCTTCCTGTAGAACAGGAAACACATGTTGTTTATCTTCCTGTAGAACAGGAGACACATGTTGTTTATCTTCCTGTAGAACAGGAAACACATGTTGTTTATCTTCCTGTAGAACAGGAAACACATGTTGTTTATCTTCCTGTAGAACAGGAAACACATGTTGTTTATCTTCCTGTAGAACAGGAGACACATGTTGTTTATCTTCCTGTAGAACAGGAAACACATGTTGTTTATCTTCCTGTAGAACAGGAGACACATGTTGTTTATCTTCCTGTAGAACAGGAGACACATGTTGTTTATATTCCTGTAGAACAGGAGACACATGTTGTTTATCTTCCTGTAGAACAGGAAACACATGTTGTTTATCTTCCTGTAGAACAGGAAACACATGTTGTTTATCTTCCTGTAGAACAGGAGACACATGTTGTTTATCTTCCTGTAGAACAGGAGACACATGTTGTTTATCTTCCTGTAGAACAGGAAACACATGTTGTTTATCTTCCTGTAGAACAGGAGACACATGTTGTTTATATTCCTGTAGAACAGCAGACACATGTTGTTTATCTTCCTGTAGAACAGGAAACACATGTTGTTTATCTTCCTGTGGAATAGGAGACACATGTTGTTTATCTTCCTGTAGAACAGCAGACACATGTTGTTTATCTTCCTGTAGAACAGGAAACATGTTGTTTATCTTCCTGTAGAACAGGAAACACATGTTGTTTATCTTCCTGTAGAACAGGAAACACATGTTGTTTATCTTTACATTTACATTACATTTAAGTCATTTAGCAGACGCTCTTATCCAGAGCGACTTACAAATTGGTGCATACACCTTATGACAACCAGTGGAACAGCCACTTGCATCTAAATCTTGTTGGGGGGGAGAAGGATTACCTACCCTTACTTACCCTATCCTAGGTATTCCTTGAAGAGGTGGGGTTTCAGGTGTCTCCGGAAGGTGGTGATTGACTCCGCTGTCCTGGCGTCGTGAGGGAGTTTGTTCCACCATTGGGGGCCAGAGCAGCGAACAGTTTTGACTGGGCTGAGCGGGAACTGTACTTCCTCAGTGGTAGGGAGGCGAGCAGGCCAGAGGTGGATGAACGCAGTGCCCTTGTTTGGGTGTAGGGCCTGATCAGAGCCTGGAGGTACTGAGGTGCCGTTCCCCTCACAGCTCCGTAGGCGAGCACCATGGTCTTGTAGCGGATGCGAGCTTCAACTGGAAGCCAGTGGAGAGAGCGGAGGAGCGGGGTGACGTGAGAGAACTTGGGAAGGTTGAACACCAGACGGGCTGCGGCGTTCTGGATGAGTTGTAGGGGTTTAATGGCACAGGCAGGGAGCCCAGCCAACAGCGAGTTGCAGTAATCAAGACGGGGAGATGACAAGTGCCTGGATTAGGACCTGCGCCGCTTCCTGTGTGAGGCAGGGTCGTACTCTGCGGATGTTGTAGAGCATGAACCTACAGGAACGGGACACCGCCTTGATGTTAGTTGAGAACGTCAGGGTGTTGTCCAGGATCACGCCAAGGTTCTTAGCGCTCTGGGAGGAGGACACAATGGAGTTGTCAACCGTGATGGCGAGATCATGGAACGGGCAGTCCTTCCCCGGGAGGAAGAGGAGCTCCGTCTTGCTGAGGTTCAGCTTGAGGTGGTGATCCGTCATCCACACTGATATGTCTGCCAGACATGCAGAGATGCGATTCGCCACCTGGTCATCAGAAGGGGAAAGGAGAAGATTAATTGTGTGTCGTCTGCATAGCAATGATAGGAGAGACCATGTGAGGTTATGACAGAGCCAAGTGACTTGGTGTATAGCGAGAATAAGAGAGGGCCTAGAACAGAGCCCTGGGGGACACCAGTGGTGAGAGCGCGTGGTGAGGAGACAGATTCTCGCCACGCCACCTGGTAGGAGCGACCTGTCAGGTAGGACGCAATCCAAGCGTGGGCCGCGCCGGAGATGCCCAACTCGGAGAGGGTGGAGAGGAGGATCTGATGGTTCACAGTATCGAAGGCAGCCGATAGGTCTAGAAGGATGAGAGCAGAGGAGAGAGAGTTAGCTTTAGCAGTGCGGAGCGCCTCCGTGATACAGAGAAGAGCAGTCTCAGTTGAATGACTAGTCTTGAAACCTGACTGATTTGGATCAAGAAGGTCATTCTGAGAGAGATAGCGGTAGAGCTGGCCAAGGACGGCACGCTCAAGAGTTTTGGAGAGAAAAGAGAGAAGGGATACTGGTCTGTAGTTGTTGACATCGGAGGGATCGAGTGTAGGTTTTTTCAGAAGGGGTGCAACTCTCGCTCTCTTGAAGACGGGAGGGACGTAGCCAGCGGTCAGGGATGAGTTGATGAGCGAGGTGAGGTAAGGGAGAAGGTCTCCGGAAATGGTCTGGAGAAGAGAGGAGGGGATAGGGTCAAGCGGGCAGGTTGTTGGGCGGCCGGCCGTCACAAGACGCGAGATTTCATCTGGAGAGAGAGGGAGAAAGAGGTCAGAGCATAGGTAGGGCAGTGTGAGCAGAACCAGCGGTGTCGTTTGACTTAGCAAACGAGGATCGGATGTCATCGACCTTCTTTTCAAAATGGTTGACGAAGTCATCTGCAGAGAGGGAGGAGGGAGGGGGGAGGATTCAGGAGGGAGGAGAAGGTGGCAAAGAGCTTCCTAGGGTTAGAGGCAGATGCTTGGAACTTAGAATGGTAGAAAGTGGCTTTAGCAGCAGAGACAGAGGAGGAAAATGTAGAGAGGAGGGAGTGAAAGGATGCCAGGTCCGCAGGGAGGCGAGTTTTCCTCCATTTCCGCTCGGCTGCCCGGAGCCCTGTTCCTGTAGAACAGGAGACACATGTTGTTTACCCTCCTGTAGAACAGGAAACACATGTTGTTTATCTTCCTGTAGAACAGGAAACACATGTTGTTTATCTTCCTGTAGAACAGGAGACACATGTTGTTTATATTCCTGTAGAACAGGAAACACATGTTGTTTATCTTCCTGTAGAACAGGAAACACATGTTGTTTTAGTGGAGAACTACGTGAATCTTTCACTTAAAGTGTTTTGAAAAAGCTTCAACTGTTCTCTGAGGTATTCGTTCTCTTCTGTCAGGCGTGTGCGTATGCGTGTGCGTATGCGTGTGCTTGCGTGTTATCCTCATCCGTCCTGTCGGTCCTCCGGCTTGCCTCCTTTGTGGAATTACAAAAGCACCGTTCAGACACAACAAATGAGCCTCTCTCTCTCTCTCTGTCTTCTTCTGTGGTGGTGTTATTTGTGTTTTGATTCATTCTTCTTCTTCTGTGGTGGTGTTATTTGTGTTTTGATTCATTCTTCTTCTTCTGTGGTGTTGTTGTTTAGGCATCAGCCTGCTGATCCCTCCAGAGGCCATCCCCAGGGGAAAGATCTATGAGATATATCTCACCGCTCAGAGGAAAGAAGATTTAAGGTGGGCTCTTTAACTTTAACTAACTGGCTGTGTGTGTGTGTGTGTGTGTGTGTGTGTGTGTGTGTGTGTGTGTGTGTGTGTGTGTGTGTGTGTGTGTGTGTGTGTGTGTGTGTGTGTGTGTGTGTGTGTGTGTGTGTGTGTGTACGTGTGTGCGCGTGCGTGTATGCGTGTGTACGCGTGTACGTGTGGGCGTGTGTACGTGTGTGCGTGCGTGCGTGCGCGTGTGTGTGTACGTGTGTACGTGTGTACGTGTGTGCGTGTGTGCGTGTGCGTGTGCGTGTGTGTGTGTGTGTGTGTGTGTGTGTGTGTGTGTGTGTGTGTGTGTGTGTGTGTGTGTGTGTGATCTGCCACCATGTCCACAAAACCCAGCAAAACATGCATACACACACACACACAGACCTGCGCCAAATCATCAGTGACTGTAAACAACTCATGAATAAAACCCTGCTGTTTTACCTCTTTTACTTTGCTCCTCCACCTTGATCCCCCAACCTCTCTCTCTCCAACCTCTCTCTCTCCAATCTCTCTCTCTCAACCTGTCTTTCTCCAACCTCTCTCTCTCAATCTCTCTCCCCACCCCAACCTCTCTCTCCCACCCCAACCTCTCTCTCCCACCCCAACCTCTCTCTCTCTCACCCCAACCTCTCTCTCTCCCACCCCAACCTCTCTCCCCACCCCAACCTCTCTCCCACCCCAACCTCTCTCTCCCACCCCAACCTCTCTCTCCCACCCCAACAACCTCTCTCACCCACCCCAACCTCTCTCTCCCACCCCAACCACTCTCTCCCAAACCTCTTTCTCCCATTCCAACCTCTCTCTCCCCACCCCAACCTCTCTCTCCCACCCCAACCTCTCTCCCCACCCCAACCTCTCTCTCCCACCCAAACCTCTCTCTCCCACCCCAACCTCTCTCCCCACCCCAACCTCTCTCTCCTACCCCAACCTCTCTCTCCCATTCCAACCTCTCTCTCCCACCCCAACCTCTCTCCAACACAAACCTCTCTCCACCCCAACCTCTCTCCAACACCAAACTCTCCCACCCCAACCTCTCTCTCCCGTCCCAACTCTCTCTCTACCATTCCAACCTCTCTCCCATCCCAAACCTCTCTCCCATCCAAACCTCTTTCCCACCCCAAACCTCTCTCCCATCCAAACCTCTCTCCCACCCCAAACCTCTCTCCCACCCCAAACCTCTCTCCCATCCAAACCTCTCTCCCACCCCAAACCTCTCTCCCATCCAAACCTCTCTTCCACCCCAAACCTCTCTCCCACCAAAATTTCTCTCCCACCCCAAACTCAACTTCTTCCTCAACCCCTCAACACCCCCTCTCCTCCTACCCTCACCTAACCCTTCCCCACTACCCACCTACCAACCCTTCCTCCTGTCTCCCTTCTGCCCCTACCGTCAACTAACCCCTCCTACACTCTGCATACTCCTCATAACCCCTCCTCTCTCTCCACCCATGCAGGTTACCCCTGACGGGCTGCCAGACCCTGCTGAGTCCCATAGTGAGCTGTGGTCCTCCGGGGGTGGTTCTGACGCGGCCCACAATTCTCAGCATGGACCATTGTTCTGACGCCTGTCCTGAGAACTGGGCCATCAGGCTGAAGAAACAGAACTACGAAGGCGTCTGGGAGGTGAGAACAGATCACAGTAGACAACAGAGAAACTACACAATGTGATGGGAATACTATAGGAGACTATTTGGTCAACGTCTATGACCCTACACACACATACGAACACACACACACACGCACGCGCACACACACACACACACACATGAGAGGATCTGGATTATAGCTAGAGTACATTATTTTATTTTAGTCCTTTTGCAGGCTTTTGTTCCAGCCCTACTAACACAGCTGATTCAACTGAGAATGGTCTGGATTTAAACCCAGAGCTACTGTGTCTATCCCTGGTGTTGACAAAACATCCAATCACAGCCAGCCGTGACCGGGAACCCCATAGCAAGGTTGTCATTAACCAGTGGTAGGGGACGATTTTACCAAGGGGGCTTACCTTTGCTCATCGCGCTCTAGAAACGTCTTGTGGTAGGGGAGGATTTTACCAAGGGGGCGTACCTTTGCTCATCGCGCTCTAGAAACGTCTTGTGGTAGGGAGGATTTTACCAAGGGGCGTACCTTTGCTCATCGCGCTCTAGAAACGTCTTGTGGTTGGGGAGGATTTTACCAAGGGCTTACCTTTGCTCATCGCGCTCTAGAAACGTCTTGTGGTAGGGGAGTATTTTACCAAGGGGCGTACCTTTGCTCATCGCGCTCTAGAAACGTCTTGTGGTTGGGGAGGATTTTACGAAGGGGGCTTACCTTTGCTCATCGTGCTCTAGAAACGTCTTGTGGTAGGAGAGGATTTTACCAAGGGGCTTACCTTTGCTCATCGCGCTCTAGAAACTTATTGTGGTAGGGCTGGGCGCCTGCAAGCTAACTTCCGTTGTCAGTCTAACAGGGTTTCCTCCCAATCACATTGGTGTGGCTGACTTCCGGGTTAAGCGAGCAATTTGATATCGATAGTAGTGTGGCCAGGCAGGTCATGTTTCAGAGGACGTACGACTCGACTTTCGCCTCTCCGGAGCCCATTCGGGTAGTTGCAGCGATGAGCAAAGGATGGAATTCTGGGAGAAAATGGGGTAAACAACATTCGCTATGTGGCCATACTATACTGAACACGCCTGATCTCGGAAACTAAGCAGTGTCGGGCCAGGTTAGTACTTGGATGGGAGACCGCCTGGGAATACCAGGTGCTGTAAGCAAAACATGTTTTTTTATTAATTTTTTTATTAAAGACCAATCATGCACAGTTGTTCAAATGTATACCATACTATTGCAAAGGGAATTAAATTATTTCTTCAAATGTCTCCTCTGTCACTTATATTGCAAAAAATTGGTTTTAAACCCTGTGTTTCTGCCCCCTCCCCCTCCCCTCCCCCGAACACCAATTACAAAGACCCCTCTATACAGTACTGTCCCTGGGCTACAGAGCAGTTCCCCTCTCTACTCTACCTGTTAGAAAGCAGTACAGAGATCCAACCTCCCCTCACCTTCATATCAATAATTCAATGTCTGTGTGTCTGGTTAGGAATATTGTATGTCAGAGAGTAGTGACAGAGAGAGGAAGAGAGGTAGAGAGAGAGAGGTAGAGAGAGAGGTCCTGAGAGAGAGGTAGAGAGAGAGAGGGAGGGAGGGAGGGAGGGAGGGAGGGAGGGAGGGAGGGAGGGAGGGAGGGAGGGAGGGAGGGAGGGAGGGAGGGAGCGAGGTTGGGGTGGGAGAGTTTGGTGTTGGAGAGAGCGAGAGAAGAGAAGAGAAGAGAAGAGAAGAGAAGAGAAGAGAAGAGAAGAGAGATGGGGAGGGAGCGAGAGAGAGAGAGGGAGAGTGAGAGAGAGAGATGGGAAGGGAAGGGGGATGGAGGGAAGGAGGGAGAGAGAGAGAGGTAGAACGAGAGAAGAGAACTGGGGAGGGGACGGAGGGAGAGAGAGAGAGTAGAGTGAGAGAGAGAGATGGGAAGGGGGGAGAGGGAGTGAGGCAGGGAGAGAGGTAGAGCGAGAGAGAGAGATGGGAAGAGGGAGGGAGGGAGGGAGGGAAGGAGGGAAGGAGGGAAGGAGGGAAGGAGGGAGAGAAAGAGAGGTAGAGCAAGAGAGAGAGATGGGAAAGGGGAGGGAGGGAGGGAGGGAGGGAGGGAGAGAGAGAGAGGTAGAGCGAGAGAAGAGAAGACAGGCTATGTGCACACAAAATGAGGTGGAAACTGATGAGCTGCACTTCCTAACCTCCTGCCAAATGTAAGACCATATTAGAGACACATATTTTCCACTGATTACACAGACCCACGAAGAATTCGAAAACAAACCCAATTTTGACAGCAGCAAGATGTGTGACCTGTTGCCACAAGGAAAGGGCAACTGGTGAAGAACTAACACCATTGTAAATACATCCCATAATTATGAATATTTATATTCCCTTTTGTACTTTAACTATTTTCACATCATTACAACACCGTATATAGACATAAAATGACATTTGAAATGTATTTATTATTTTGGAACTTTTGTGAGTGTAATGTTTACTTTTGTTATTGTTTATTTCCCCTTTGTTTGTTATCCACTTCACTTGCTTTGGCAACGTTAACATGTGTTTCCCATGACAACGTTAACATGTGTTTCCCATGACAACGTTAACATGTGTTTCCCATGGCAACGTTAACATGTGTTTCCCATGACAACGTTAACATGTGTTTCCCATGACAACGTTAACATGTGTTTCCCATGACAACGTTAACACGTGTTTCCCCATGACAACGTTAACGTGTGTTTCCCATGACAACGTTAACACGTGTTTCCCCCGCTGACAACGTTAACGTGTGTTTCCCATGGCAACGTTAACATGTGTTTCCCATGACAACGTTAACATGTGTTTCCCAAGACAACATCGCCCTTACATTCAATTGAAATTGAATTGACAGACAGACAGACAGACAGACAGACAGACAGACAGACAGACAGACAGACAGACAGATAGGCAGTTAAACAGACAGGCAGACAGACAGACAGAAAGAGAGGGATTAATATTGATAGTATGGGTACTCAGACAGAAAGAGAGGGATTAATACTGATAGTATGGGTACTCAGACAGGAAGAGAGGGATTAATACTGATAGTATGGGTACTCAGACAGGAAGAGAGGGATTAATACTGATAGTATGGGTACTCAGACAGAAAGAGAGGGATTAATACTGATAGTATGGGTACTCAGACAGAAAGAGAGGGATTAATATTGATAGTATGGGTACTCAGACAGGAAGAGAGGATTAATACTGATAGTATGGGTACTCAGACAGGAAGAGAGGGATTAATACTGATAGTATGGGTACTCAGCCAGGAAGAGAGGGATTAATACTGATAGTATGGGTACTCAGACAGAAAGAGAGGGATTAATACTGATAGTATGGGTACTCAGACAGAAAGAGAGGGATTAATACTGATAGTATGGGTACTCAGACAGGAAGAGAGGGATTAATACTGATAGTATGGGTACTCAGACAGGAAGAGAGGGATTAATACTGATAGTATGGGTACTCAGACAGAAAGAGAGGGATTAATACTGATAGTATGGGTACTCAGACAGAAAGAGAGGGATTAATACTGATAGTATGGGTACTCAGACAGGAAGAGAGGGATTAATACTGATAGTATGGGTACTCAGACAGAAAGAGAGGGATTAATACTGATAGTATGGGTACTCAGACAGAAAGAGAGGGATTAATACTGATAGTATGGGTACTCAGACAGGAAGAGAGGGATTAATACTGATAGTATGGGTACTCAGACAGAAAGAGAGGGATTAATACTGATAGTATGGGTACTCAGACAGAAAGAGAGGGATTAATACTGATAGTATGGGTACTCAGACAGGAAGAGAGGGATTAATACTGATAGTATGGGTACTCAGACAGGAAGAGAGGGATTAATACTGATAGTATGGGTACTCGGATAGAAAGAGAGGGATTAATACTGATAGTATGGGTACTCAGACAGAAAGAGAGGGATTAATACTGATAGTATGGGTACTCAGACAGGAAGAGAGGGATTAATACTGATAGTATGGGTACTCAGACAGAAAGAGAGGGATTAATACTGATAGTATGGGTACTCGGCAATGATGTTTAGGCCGAGGTATATATAGTTTTTTGTGTGCTCTAGGGCAACGGTGTCTAGATGGAATTTGTATTTGTGTTGCCATGGTGACTGGACCTTTTTTTGGAACACCATTATTTTGGTCTTACTGAGATTTACTGTCAGGGCCCAGGTCTGGCAGAATCTGTGCAGAAGATCTAGGTGCTGCTGTAGCCCCTCCTTGGTTGGTGACAGAAGCACCAGATCATCAGCAAACAGTAGACATTTGACTTCAGATTCTAGTAAGGGTGAGGCCGAGTGCTGCAGACTGTTTGTAGTGCCCTCGCCAATTCGTTGAAATATATGTTGAAGAGTGTGGGGCTCAAGATACATCCCTGTCTCACCCCACAGCCCTGTGGAAAGAAATGTGTTTGTTTTTTGCCAATTTTAACCCCACACTTGCTGTTTGTGTACATGGATTTTATAATGTCAAATGTTGTTCCCCCAATACCCCTTTCCATCAATTTGTATAGTGGAGGAAAGGTGTGCAGGGTGGAAAGGTGTGCAGGGTGAATACGTGGTCTGTCGTACGATAATTTTGTAAAAAGCCAATTTGACATTTGCTCAATACATTGTTTTCACTGAGGAAAGGTACAAGTTTGCTGTTAACGATAATACAGATTATTGTGGTCAAATTTGTCTCAACCTTTGTGGATTACGGTGATCAGTCCTTGGTTCCAAAATATTGTGGAAGATGCCAGAGCTACGCATGAAGTTAAAGAGTTTAAGTATTAAGCCAATTGGAATTTGTGGTCTTTTATATTTAATAATTTAATTTAGGATACCATCAACACCACAGGCCTTTTTAGGTTGGAGGTTTTGTATTTTGTACGGTAGTTAATTCGATGTAATTGGAGAATCCAGTGCGTTCTGGTGGTCTTTAATAGTTGATTATAAAATGTGTATTTGATCATGTACAGTGGGGAAAAAAGTATTTAGTTCAGCCACCAATGGTGCAAGTTCTCCCCCTTAAAAAGATGAGAGAGGCCTGTAATTTGCATCATAGGTACACTTCAACTATGACAGACAAAATGAGAAAAAAATCCAGAAAATCACATTGTAGGATTTTAAATGAATTTATTTGCAAATTATGGTGGAAAATAAGTATTTGGTCAATAACAAAAGTTTATCTCAATACTTTGTTATATACTCATCTATAGCATTTCCTAATATTATTCAGTTCCTTTGGCTTTGATGCCTCATTATTGAATATTGCTCTGTTCAAGTAGACTGTGATTTTACAGTGATCTGATAGGGGTGTCGGTGGGCTGACTGGGTTGAGGTCAGTGATAAAGTAGTCTACAGTATTACTGCCAATAGATGAGCTATAGGTGTAACTACCATAGGAGTCCCCTCGAAGCCTACCATTGACTATGTACATACCCAGCGTGCGACAGAGCTGCAGGAGTTGTGACCCATTTTTGTTGGTTATGTTGTCGTAGTTGTGTGTAGAGCGGCATATGGGGGAGGGAATGTTGTCACCTCTAGGTAGGTGTTTGAGGGTGTTAGATTATTGTCCAGTTCTGGCATTTATGTCACCACAGACTAGTACATGTCCCTGAGCCTGGAAATGATTGATTTCCCCCTCTACGATGAAGAAGCTGTCTTCATTAAAGTATGGGGATTCTAGTGGGTAGCACACAGGAGGACATTTTTCTCTGTTGAGATAATTTCCTTTTGAATTTCTAGCCAAATGTGAAATGTTCCTGTTTTTATTAATTAAATGGAGTGAGTTAGGTCTGCTCTATACCAAATTAGCAAACCCCCTGAGTCTCTTTCCTTTTTCACACCTGGCAGTTTGGTGGACGGGACTACCAGCTCTCTGTAACCTAGAGGGCAACCAGTGGGTCCGTCTCCTCTATACCACCCACCTGGTAGGGTGGTGGATGGGACTACCAGCTCTCTGTAACCTAGAGGACAACCAGTGGGTCCATCTCCTCTATACCACCCACCTGGTAGTTTGGTGGATGGGACTACCAGCTCTCTGTAACCTAGAGGACAACCAGTGGGTCCATCTCCTCTGCGTTCATCCACCTCTGGCCTGCTCGCCTCCCTACCACTGAGGAAGTACAGTTCCCGCTCAGCCCAGTCAAAACTGTTCGCTGCTCTGGGCCCCAATGGTGGAACAAACTCCCTCACGACGCCAGGACAGCGGAGTCAATCACCACCTTCCGGAGACACCTGAAACCCCACCTCTTTAAGGAATACCTAGGATAGGATAAAGTAATCCTTCTCACCTCCCCCCCCTTAAAAGATTTAGATGCACTATTGTAAAGTGGCTGTTCCACTGGATGTCATAAGGTGAATGCACCAATTTGTAAGTCGCTCTGGATAAGAGCGTCTGCTAAATGACTTAAATGTAAATGTAAATCTATACCACCCACCTGGTAGTTTGGTGGATGGGACTACCAGCTCTCTGTAACCTAGAGGGCAACCAGTGGGTCCATCTCCTCTATACCACCCACCTGGTAGGGTGGTGGATGGGACTACCAGCTCTCTGTAACCTAGAGGACAACCAGTGGGTCCATCTCCTCTATACCACCCACCTGGTAGTTTGATGGATGGGACTACCAGCTCTCTGTAACCTAGAGGGCAACCAGTGGGTCCGTCTCCTCTATACCACCCACCTGGTAGGGTGGTGGATGGGACTACCAGCTCTCTGTAACCTAGAGGGCAACCAGTGGGTCCATCTCCTCTATACCACCCACCTGGTAGGGTGGTGGATGGGACTACCAGCTCTCTGTAACCTAGAGGACAACCAGTGGGTCCATCTCCTCTATACCACCCACCTGGTAGTGTGGTGGATGGGACTACCAGCTCTCTGTAACCTAGAGGGCAACCAGTGGGTCCATCTCCTCTATACCACCCACCTGGTAGTGTGGTGGATGGGACTACCAGCTCTCTGTAACCTAGAGGGCAACCAGTGGGTCCGTCTCCTCTATACCACCCACCTGGTAGGGTGGTGGATGGGACTACCAGCTCTCTGTAACCTAGAGGACAACCAGTGGGTCCATCTCCTCTATACCACCCACCTGGTAGTTTGGTGGATGGGACTACCAGCTCTCTGTAACCTAGAGGACAACCAGTGGGTCCGTCTCCTCTATACCACCCACCTGGTAGTGTGGTGGATGGGACTACCAGCTCTCTGTAACCTAGAGGGAAACCAGTGGGTCCATCTCCTCTATACCACCCACCTGGTAGTGTGGTGGATGGGACTACCAGCTCTCTGTAACCTAGAGGACAACCAGTGGGTCCGTCTCCTCTATACCACCCACCTGGTAGTGTGGTGGATGGGACTACCAGCTCTCTGTAACCTAGAGGACAACCAGTGGGTCCGTCTCCTCTATACCACCCACCTGGTAGTGTGGTGGATGGGACTACCAGCTCTCTGTAACCTAGAGGGCAACCAGTGGGTCCGTCTCCTCTATACCACCCACCTGGTAGGGTGGTGGATGGGACTACCAGCTCTCTGTAACCTAGAGGACAACCAGTGGGTCCATCTCCTCTATACCACCCACCTGGTAGTTTGGTGGATGGGACTACCAGCTCTCTGTAACCTAGAGGACAACCAGTGGGTCCGTCTCCTCTATACCACCCACCTGGTAGTGTGGTGGATGGGACTACCAGCTCTCTGTAACCTAGAGGGCAACCAGTGGGTCCATCTCCTATATACCATGTTTCTTGTAGGATGACAATGTCTGTATTTCCGATATCTTTGTTGAAGTCAGGTTCCTGCTCTTTAGGCCAAAGGCAGATGACCTCAGACCTGGGATATTCCAGGATGAGATAGTGAAGGCTTTGTGTTCCATAAAGTGTCCAATGTTGTTGGTCGTGTGGTTTGGCCTCAGACCAGTAAGTGTCAGCAGAGCCTGCTGAGCATCTGGTACTTGCCATTGGCTTGGGCGAGTGTAAGAGTGGGGGTTGGGCCTGTTTGCCTGCTCACGGCCTGGGCGGATGTGTGACTTCCATGTTGAGGCCTAGGCATAGGTCTGATCCGAGGTGGCCTATATGAGGTGTGTGCATGGTTGGTTTGAGGGGTTATTGATTGGGTGGTGGTGCTGTGGTCTGGATATATATAAATATGGATGTAGGTTAGAGTGTCTTGCTGGTTGATCTGTTGCTACTGTGTGAGTTGTCGGGGCTTCGGTTGAGGGCGATGTCCTTTAGAGTCCGGGCGAAGGTGGGCACTGCTGCCTTGTAGAGGTGGACCTGATCATAAAGGCTGGTCCAGGGTGGTCAGGTAGACATTTGGTTTTGAGGCACAGTCACAGGAAATAGTTGTGTTTACCCCTGTATGGTGGCAGGGTGAAAGTATTATCGTTGGTAGCAGAGTGGAGAAAAATACTTGCAAGTTGGAGGAAAGTAGAAGAAGCTTTTTCAATCACTCCTTTGAGTGCTGTGGCCACCCATTCATGTTGTGCCCTCAAGGCAAAGGGTGGGTACTTTTGAAGAATCTCAAATCTATTTTCATAGATTTTTTGGTTACGAAATGATTGTGTGTATATATATATATATATGTGTGTGTGTGTGTGTGTTATTTCATAGTTTTAACATCATCACTATTATTCTACAGTGTAGAAAATAGTAAAAATAAAGAAAAACCCTTGAAATAGTAGGTGTGTCCAAATGTTTGACTGGTACTTTATATATAGACACTACCGTTCAAAAGTTTGGGGTCACTTAGAAATGTCCTTGTTTTTGAAAGAAAAATAAATTTTTACATCAAATTGATCAGAAATACAGTGTAGACATTGTTAATGTTGTAAATGACTGTTGTAGCTGGAAACGGCTGATTGTTTAATGGAATATCTACATAGACATACAGAGGCCCATTATCAGCAACCATCACTCCTGTGTTCCAATGGCACGTTGTGTTAGCTAATCCAAGTTTATCATTTTAAAAAGGCGAATTGATCAATAGAAAACTATTTTTCAATTATGTTAGCACAGCTGAAAACTGTTGTCCTGATTAAATGAAGCAATAAAATTGTCCTTCTTTTGACTCGTTGAGTATCTGGAGCATCAGCATTTGTAGGTTCGATTACAAGCTCAAAATGGCCAGAAACAAAGAACTTTCCTCTGAAACTCGTCAGTCTATACTTGTTCTGAGAAATGAAGGCTATTCCATGTGAGAAATTGTCAAGAAACTGGCGATCTCGTACAACGACGTGTACAGTCGTGGCCAAAAATTTTGAAAATGACACAAAGTCTGCTGCCTCCGTTAGCATGATGGCAATGTTATGAATGTTATGAAGAGTGATCAGATAAATTGCAATTAATTGCAAAGTACCTCTTTGCCATGCAATTGAACCTAATCCATAAAAACGTTTCCACTGCATTTCAGCTCTGCCACAAAAGGACCAACTGACAACATGTTAGTGATTCTCTCGTTAACACAGGTGTGAGTGTTTACGAGGACAAGGCTGGAGATCACTCTGTCATGCTGATTGAGTTCGAATAACAGACAGGAAGCTTCAAAAGGAGTGTGGTGCTTGTAATCATTGTTCTTCCTCTGTCAACCATGGTTACCTGCAAGGAAACACATGCCGTCATCATTGCTTTGCACAAAAAGGGCTTCACAGGCAAGGATATTGCTGCCAGTAAGATTGCACCTAAATCAACCATTTATCTGATCATCAAGAACATCAAGGAGAGTGGTTCAATTGTTGTGAAGAAGGCTTCAGGGCGCCCAAGAAAGTCCAGCAAGAGCCAGGACTGTCTCCTAAAGTTGATTCAGCTGCAGGATCTGGGCACCACCAGTACAGAGCTTGCTCAGGAATGGCAGCAGGCAGGTGTGAGTGCATCTGCATCCACAGTGACGCAAAGACTTTCAGAGGATGGCCTGGTGTCAAGAAGGGCAGCAAAGAAGACACTTCTCTCCAGGAAAAACATCAGGGACAGACTGATATTCTGTAAAAGGTACAGGGATTGGACTGCTGAGGACTGGGCTCTCTGATGAATCCCCTTTCCGATTTTTTGGGGCATCCGTAAAAAAGCTTGTCCTGAGAAGACAAGGTGAGCGCTACCATCAGTCCTGTGTCATGCCAACAGTAAAGCATCCTGAGACCATTCATGTGTGGGTTGCTTCTCAGTCAAGGGAGTGGGCTCACTCACAATGTTTCCTAAGAACACAGCCATGAATAAAGAATGGTACAAACACATCCTCTGAGAGCAACTTCTCCCAACCATCCAGGAACAGTTTGGTGATGAACAATGCCTTTTCCCGCATGATGGAACACCTTGCCATAAGGCAAAAGTGATAACTAAGTGACTCGGGGAACAAAACATTGATATTTTGGGTCCATGGCCAGGAAAATCCAGAGACCTTAATCCCATTGATAACTTGTGGTCAATCCTCAAACAAAAACCCACTAATTCTGACAAACTCCAAGCAAGAATGCAAGAATGCAAGAATGCAAGAATTGGCTGCCATCAGTCAGGATGTGGCCCAGAAGTTAATTGACAGCATGCCAGGGCGGATTGCAAAGGTCTTGACAAAGAAGGGTCAACACGGCAAATATTGACTCTTTGCATCATCAATGTTATTATCAATAAAAGCCTTTGACACTTATGAAATGCTTGTAATTATACTTCAGTATTCCATAGTAACATCTGACAAAAATATCTAAAAATACTGAAGCAGCAAACTTTGTGAAAATTAATATTTGTGTCATTCTCAAAACTTTTGGCCACGACTGTACTACTCCCTTCACAGAACAACACAAACTGGCTCTAACCAGAATAGAAAGATGAGTGGGAGACCCCGGTGCACAACTGAGCAAGAGGACAAGTGCATTAGTGTCTAGTTTGAGAAACAGATGCCTCACAAGTCCTCAACTGGCAGCTTCATTAAATAGTATCAGCAAAACACCAGTCTCAATGTCAACAGTGAAGAGGAAACTCCGGGATGCTGTCCTTCTAGGCAGATTTGCAAAGAAAAAGCCATATCTCAGACTGGCCAATGAAAAGAAAAGATTAAGATTGGCAAAAGAACACAGACACTGGACTGAGGAACTCTGCCGAGAAGGCCAGTATCCCGGAGTCACCTCTTCACTGTCAGTCTGTTGTAGCATGTCCTGTCAGTCTGTTGAGCTGTAGCGTGTCCAGTCTGTTGAGCTGTAGCGTGTCCTGTCAGTTGAGCTGTAGCGTGTCCTATCAGTCTGTTGAGCTGTAGCATGTCCTGTCTGTTGAGCTGTAGCGTGTCCTGTCAGTCTGTTGAGCTGTAGCGTGTCCTGTCAGTCTGTTGAGCTGTAGTGTGTCCTGTCTGTTGAGCTGTAGCGTGTCCTGTCAGTCAGTTGAGCTGTAGCGTGTCCTGTCATTCTGTTGAGCTGTAGCGTGTCCTGTCTGTTGAGCTGTAGCGTGTCCTGTCAGTCTGTTGAGCTGTAGCGTGTCCTGTCAGTCTGTTGAGCTGTAGCGTGTCCTGTCTGTTGAGCTGTAGCGTGTCCTGTCTGTTGAGCTGTAGCGTGTCCTGTCATTCTGTTGAGCTGTAGCGTGTCCAGTCTGTTGAGCTGTAGCGTGTCCTGTCAGTCTGTTGAGCTGTAGCGTGTCCTGTCTGTTGAGCTGTAGCGTGTCCTGTCTGTTGAGCTATAGCGTGTCCTGTCAGTTGAGCTGTTTCGGCAGGTGGAGCAGACAACTCTCTTCACATTTCTCTTGTCTCTCCCTCTCTCTCTAAATCTCTTTAATCCAATATTTACTCGATGTTACATCTCTCCTTTCTCTCATCTTAGTTCTTCTTTCTCTCCAGAAGCAGTTTTGTTGCCAGGAAACTAGAGTCCTCTTTCATGTGGTCTGAATTATTTAGTTGATTGTTAAAGTTCTATCACTGTCCACACATGCACCCTGACCCCACTACCACACACAGCCTGCCGATGACCCCACGACCACACATAGCCCTGCCCCTAACCCCACATCCCTCTCTCTCTATCCCCAGGACGTCTTGATGATGGGGGAGGAGTTGATCTCGGAGCCGTATTACTGTCAGCTGGAGGCAGAGACGTGCAGAGTGTTCTCAGAGCAGTTGGGACGTTTCTCTCTGGTGGGAGAATCTCTAAACATGTCCGCAGCTAAGCGTCTCCGTCTGGTGCTCTTCTCTGACACATACTGCTCTACCCTAGAGTATAACATCAGAGTCTACTGCATGGATGATACACAAGATGTCTTCAAGGTAAGGAACCTAGATACACACACACCTTTAGAACCCCACAGAGGTGTGGTTTCATCCACACACATTTAGAACCCCACAGAGGTGTTGTTTCATCCACACACCTTTAGAACCCCACAGAGGTGTTGTTTCATCCACACACCTATAGAACCCCACAGAGGTGATGTTTCATCCACACACCTTTAGAACCCCACAGAGGTGTTGTTTCATCCACACACCTTTAGAACCCCACAGAGGTGATGTTTCATCCACACACCTTTAGAACCCCACAGAGGCAATGTTTCATCCACACACCTTTAGAACCCCACAGAGGTGATGTTTCATCCACACACCTTTAGAACCCCACAGAGGTGTTGTTTCATCCACACACCTTTAGAACCCCACAGAGGTGATGTTTCATCCACACACCTTTAGAACCCTACAGAGGTGTTGTTTCATCCACACACCTTTAGAACCCCACAGAGGTGTTGTTTCATCCACACACCATTAGAACCCCACAGAGGTGATGTTTCATCCACACACCTTTAGAACCACACAGAGGTGTGGTTTCATCCACACACCTTTAGAACCCCACAGAGGTGATGTTTCATCCACACACCTTTAGAACCCCACAGAGGTGATGTTTCATCCACACACCTTTAGAACCCCACAGAGGTGATGTTTCATCCACACACCTTTAGAACCCCACAGAGGTGATGTTTCATCCACACACCTTTAGAACCCCACAGAGGTGTTGTTTCATCCACACACCTTTAGAACCCCACAGAGGTGTTGTTTCATCCACACACCTTTAGAACCACACAGAGGTGTGGTTTCATCCACACACCTTTAGAACCCCACAGAGGTGTTGTTTCATCCACACACCTTTAGAACCCCACAGAGGTGATGTTTCATCCACACACCTTTAGAACCCCACAGAGGTGATGTTTCATCCACACACCTTTAGAACCCCACAGAGGTGATGTTTCATCCACACACCTTTAGAACCACACAGAGGTGATGTTTCATCCACACACCTTTAGAACCCCACAGAGGTGATGTTTCATCCACACACCTTTAGAACCCCACAGAGGTGTTGTTTCATCCACACACCTTTAGAACCCCACAGAGGTGATGTTTCATCCACACACCTTTAGAACCCCACAGAGGTGATGTTTCATCCACACACCTTTAGAACCCCACAGAGGTGATGTTTCATCCACACACCTTTAGAACCCCACAGAGGTGATGTTTCATCCACACACCTTTAGAACCACACAGAGGTGTTGTTTCATCCACACACCTTTAGAACCCCACAGAGGTGTTGTTTCATCCACACACCTTTAGAACCCCACAGAGGTGATGTTTCATCCACACACCTTTAGAACCCCACAGAGGTGTAGTTTCATCCACACACCTTTAGAACCCCACAGAGGTGTTGTTTAATCCACACACCTTTAGAACCCCACAGAGGTGTTGTTTCATCCACACACCTTTAGAACCCCACAGAGGTGTTGTTTCATCCACACACCTTTAGAACCCCACAGAGGTGTTGTTTCATCCACACACCTTTAGAACCCCACAGAGGTGTTTTTCATCCACACACCTTTAGAACCCCACAGAGGTGTTGTTTCATCCACACACCTTTAGAACCCCACAGAGGTGATGTTTCATCCACACACCTTTAGAACCCCACAGAGGTGTTGTTTCATCCACACACCTTTAGAACCCCACAGAGGTGTTGTTTCATCCACACACACCTTTAGAACCCCACAGAGGTGATGTTTAATCCACACACCTTTAGAACCCCACAGAGGTGATGTTTAATCCACACACCTTTAGAACCCCACAGAGGTGTTGTTTCATCCACACACCTATAGAACCCCACAGAGGTGATGTTTCATCCACACACCTTTAGAACCCCACAGAGGTGATGTTTCATCCACACACCTTTAGAACCCCACAGAGGTGATGTTTCATCCACACACCTTTAGAACCCCACAGAGGTGATGTTTAATCCACACACCTTTAGAACCCCACAGAGGTGATGTTTCATCCACACACCTTTAGAACCCCACAGAGGTGTTGTTTCATCCACACACCTTTAGAACCCCACAGAGGTGATGTTTCATCCACACACCTTTAGAACCCCACAGAGGTGATGTTTCATCCACACACCTTTAGAACCCCACAGAGGTGATGTTTCATCCACACACCTTTAGAACCCCACAGAGGTGATGTTTCATCCACACACCTTTAGAACCCAACAGAGGTGATGTTTCATCCACACACCTTTAGAACCCCACAGAGGTGATGTTTCATCCACACACCTTTAGAACCCCACAGAGGTGATGTTTCATCCACACACCTTTAGAACCACACAGAGGTGATGTTTAATCCACACACCTTTAGAACCCCACAGAGGTGTGGTTTCATCCACACACCTTTAGAACCCCACAGAGGTGATGTTTCATCCACACACCTTTAGAACCCCACAGAGGTGATGTTTCATCCACACACCTTTAGAACCCCACAGAGGTGATGTTTCATCCACACACCTTTAGAACCCCACAGAGGTGTTGTTTCATCCACACACCTTTAGAACCCCACAGAGGTGATGTTTCATCCACACACCTTTAGAACCCCACAGAGGTGATGTTTCATCCACACACCTTTAGAACCCCACAGAGGTGATGTTTCATCCACACACCTTTAGAACCCCACAGAGGTGATGTTTCATCCACACACCTTTAGAACCCCACAGAGGTGATGTTTCATCCACACACCTTTAGAACCCCACAGAGGTGATGTTTCATCCACACACATTTAGAACCCCACAGAGGTGAAGTTTCATCCACACACCTTTAGAACCCCACAGAGGTGATGTTTCATCCACACACCTTTAGAACCCCACAGAGGTGTTGTTTCATCCAAAACACCTTTAGAACCCCACAGAGGTGATGTTTCATCCACACACCTTTAGAACCCCACAGAGGTGATGTTTCATCCACACACCTTTAGAACCCCACAGAGGTGATGTTTCATCCACACACCTTTAGAACCCCACAGAGGTGATGTTTCATCCACACACCTTTAGAACCCCACAGAGGTGATGTTTCATCCACACACCTTTAGAACCCCACAGAGGTGATGTTTCATCCACACACCTTTAGAACCCCACAGAGGTGATGTTTCATCCACACACCTTTAGAACCCCACAGAGGTGTTGTTTCATCCACACACCTTTAGAACCCCACAGAGGTGATGTTTCATCCACACACCTTTAGAACCCCACAGAGGTGATGTTTCATCCACACACCTTTAGAACCACACAGAGGTGTTGTTTCATCCACACACCTTTAGAACCCCACAGAGGTGTTGTTTCATCCACACACCTTTAGAACCCCACAGAGGTGTTGTTTCATCCACACACCTTTAGAACCCCACAGAGGTGATGTTTCATCCACACACCTTTAGAACCCCACAGAGGTGATGTTTCATCCACACACCTTTAGAACCCCACAGAGGTGTTGTTTCATCCACACACCTTTAGAACCCCACAGAGGTGATGTTTCATCCACACACCTTTAGAACCCCACAGAGGTGATGTTTCATCCACACACCTTTAGAACCCCACAGAGGTGTTGTTTCATCCACACACCTTTAGAACCCCACAGAGGTGATGTTTCATCCACACACCTTTAGAACCCCACAGAGGTGTAGTTTAATCCACACACCTTTAGAACCCCACAGAGGTGTTGTTTCATCCACACACCTTTAGAACCCCACAGAGGTGATGTTTCATCCACACACCTTTAGAACCCCACATCATGTCTATTAAAGGCTGATTATACATCCTGCCTGAAATGTGTGTGTGTGTGTGTGTGTGTGTGTGTGTGTGTGTGTGTGTGTGTGTGTGTGCGAGCGAGCGCACCCAACTTAAATGATCACCCCCTATGGGCCCTCGTCAAAAGTGGTGCACTATATAGGGAATATGGAGGCGTTTGGGAAGAGCCAATATGTGTTCTGAGTGGTTAATGTATCTGCTAAAGAAATGTCTCGCTGTGTAACGACTGATAGAGCTGTGTGATATCGAGATTACCAAACAGCAGGACTTAGTGTTAAATCAACCTGTAAAAATGACAATTCCATAGAGAGGCTGTGGGTTACCACAGGAACAGGAACAGGAGACTGAGTGGCTAATGCACTCTGGGGCCAGGGGGGAGACGGGGAAATAAGAGGAGAGGAGGGGAGAGGAGAATAGAGGAGGAGAGGAGTGCATAGGAGAAGAGAGGAAGAGAGGAGGAGAGGAGGGGAGAGGATAAGAGAGAAGGAGAGGAGGAGAGAGGAGAAGAGAGTAGGAGAGGAGGGGAGAGGAGAAGAGAGGAGGAGAGGAGGAGAGAGGAGAAGAGGAGGAGAGAGGAGAAGAGAGGAGGAGAGGAGAGGAGGGGAGAGGAGGAGAGGAGGGGAGAAGAGAGGAGGAGAGGGGAGGAGAGAGAGGAGAATGAGGAGAGGAGAGGAGAGGAGAGGAGAGGAGAGGAGAGGAGAGGAGAGGAGAGGAGGAGAGGAGAGGAGAATGAGGGGAGGAGAGGAGAGGAGAGGGAGAGAGGAGAGGAGAGGAGAGGAGAGGAGAGGAGAGGAGAGGAGAGAGGAGAATGAGGAGAGGAGAGGAGAGGAGAGGAGAGGAGAGGAGAGGAGAGGAGAGGAGAGGAGAGGAGAGGAGAGGAGAGGAAATGGAGGGAGAGGAGAGGAGAGGGAGAGGAGAGGAGAGTAGAATAGAGTAGAGGGAGAGGAGAGGAGAGGAGAGGGAGAGGAGAGGAGAGGAGAGGAGAATGAGGGGAGGAGAGGAGAATGAGGAGAGGAGAGGAGGAGAGGAGGGGAGGAGAGGAGAGGAGAGGGAGGGGGAGGGCTGAGAGTAGAGGTGTGCCGAGACAAAACCAGTGCCAGCGCCAGCATGCATCTTTCTCATGTCAATCAGTCATGTGAGGTTCTACGTGGTCTAAATAACTCAACTGGCTAGTTTGCCTGTCTGTAAATAGAAGGGCTGGCTGTACCGTTGATCCTGCTGTTCTGATTGGATAGAGTGAAATTGAATTTCTCCATCCACTCGCTTCATAATTTCACCCAATCCCTTTTAATGGCATGTTTTTGGTCTGATCATTTAGATTGCTTCTGCCTGCTACTCTTATAAATCACATGGTGAGGACGTTTGATATCAAGCTGTCAATGTGCATAATATCTAACAGGAGGGACCAAGGGTAGGGGGAAAATATGAAATGCTGTTGAGCATTCTGACTGAGTGACAGGAGAGAAACAGACACCCCTCCGCACACTAATCTGCAAATGTTTTGCAGTGAGCACGTGCAGGGAGAGATTTTGACAACATCTATTTATTTAGGCATATTAAAACGCTTCCGTCCCCGTCCCCCCCCGATCACGAGTATCATACGATCCGACTATCAACTGGCAAAGTATAGGATTATAAATACGAATATGGCCCTGTCGGCACACCTCTAGTGGAGAGACACGACAGGAGAGAGGAAAGGGAGGGAGTGGATCCGCAGTGTAAAACCACACTATTGATGCAGGATAAAACCACACTATTGATGCAGGATAAAACCACACTATTGATGCAGGATAAAACCACACTATTGATGCAGGATAAAACCACACTATTGATGCAGGATAAAACCACACTATTGATGCAGGATAAAACCACACTATTGATGCAGGATAAAACCACACTATTGATGCAGGATAAAACCACACTATTGATGCAGGATAAAACCACACTATTGATGCAGGATAAAACCACACTATTGATGCAGGATAAAACCACACTATTGATGCAGGATAAAACCACACTATTGATGCAGGATAAAACCACACTATTGATGCAGGATAAAACCACACTATTGATGCAGGATAAAACCAACACTATTGATGCAGGATAAAACCACACTATTGATGCAGGATAAAACCACACTATTGATGCAGGATAAAACCACACTATTGATGCAGGATAAAACCACACTATTGATGCAGGATGAAACCACACTATTGATGCAGGATAAAACCACACTATTGATGCAGGATGAAACCACACTATTGATGCAGGATAAAACCACACTATTGATGCAGGATAAAACCACACTATTGATGCAGGATGAAACCACACTATTGATGCAGGATAAAACCAACACTATTGATGCAGGATGAAACCACACTATTGATGCAGGATGAAACCACACTATTGATGCAGGATAAAACCACACTATTGATGCAGGATAAAACCACACTATTGATGCAGGATAAAACCACACTATTGATGCAGGATAAAACCACACTATTGATGCAGGATAAAAACAAGCTCGTTTATAATGCTGTCTCACCTAGGATATAATGCTCTCTCTCTCTCTCTCTCTCTCTCTCTCTCTCTCTCTCTCTCTCTCTCTCTCTCTCTCTCTCTCTCTCTCTCAGAACCATTCATGAGACTAACTTCCAACACTGTCTCACACCAATCCACTGCAAAAAAACTATACAATTTTCACACTACTGAGACAAGCTGAGCTTAGCTGCACTGGCCTGGTATTGCATCATATTTGCTGAAAATAATTATGTTTTAACTTGTCTTCTGTTAGGTAATGTCACAGAGAACACAGGATGTCATACAGAATGAGGTTGGATGGAGTGAGGGAGAGAGGGAAGCAGGGATAGAGTGAGGCGGAGAGGGAAGCAGGGAGAGAGTGAGGGAGAGAGGGAAGCAGGGATAGAGTGAAGGAGAGATGGAGGGATGGATAGAGTGAGGGAGAGAGTGAGGGATGAGTGAGGGAGAAAGGGAAGCAGGGATAGAGTGAGGGAGAGATGGAGGGATGGAGGGAGGGAGAGAGGGAAGCAGGAATAGAGTGGGGGGAGGGAAGCAGGGAGAGAGTGAGGGAGAGAGGGAAGCAGGGATAGAGGGAGGGAGGGAGGGAGGGAGGGAGGGAGGGAGGGAGGGAGGGAGGGAGGGAGGGAGGGAGGGAGGGAGGGAGGGAGGGAGGGAGGGAGGGAGGGAGGGAGGATGGATGGAAGGAGGGATGGGAGTGAGGGAGGCAGGGATGGAGGGATGTGGGAGGAAGATATTGAGAAAAGGGTGGGAGGTTACAGTAATTCACAACCTCCCCTGGAGCGTGAGCTCAATTCTCCTCTCCTCCTCAGCTCTCTGATTGGCTCATTTCAGACAGATCTCTCCCACTTTCCTCTCCTTCACTTCCCTCATCCACCTCCCACCTCCTCTCCTCCCTACAGCCCTTCACAGACACCAGCACCCCTCTCTGAGAGCGGGTCAGACACTCCACCAGGCTGAAGTGGACTGGAGTGGGAATCACCACTTCTGGTTGGAGGGGGGACAGAGGGAGAGAAGGGAGAGGGTGCGTGAAGGACAGGGGAGAGGGATCACGGGGGGGGGTGGCTGGCAGAGAGCTGAGAGAGAGGCACTCCTTTTAATTTACTAATTAAGCATGCAAATTAAATCTTAACAGGCTACTCAGAGGCAGTCCCCGAGGGAGGGAGGCTGGCATTACCGCCTGATTATCCGTCTCCATACGGAGAAAGGGAGAGAGAGAGAGACAGAGAGACAGAGAGAGACAGAGAGAGACAAGGAGAGAGAGACAGAGAGAGAGAGAGAGGGGGGAGGGACTGAGAGAGAAGGTGGGGAGAGGGAGGGATATATGAAAGAGAAACAGAGAGACAGATAAAGGGAGAAGCGGGGCAGAGAGAGAGAGAGATGGGGAACCTCTTGGCGCGTGGCAGTCGAGCGAAACCACCATCAGGACAAAATTAGCCGCATGCACAGACACACGTGTGTGTGTGTGTGTGTGTGTGTGTGTGTGTGTGTGTGTGTGTGTGTGTGTGTGTGTGTGTGTGTGTGTGTGTTTATCCTAGAGGCACCAGAGTATGGTTTGATCTGTTTTGTTCTGGTTTGGTCTGTTCTGGTCTGGTTTGGTCTGTTCTGGTCTGGTTTGTTCTGGTCTGGTTTGGTCTGTTCTGGTTTGTTCTGGTCTGGTCTGTTCTGGTCTGGTCTGGTCTAGAACACACACACACTGAGAGGACACACACACTGGTCTGGTCTGGTCTGGTTTGTTCTGGTCTGGTCTGGTTTGTTCTGGTCTGGTCTGGTTTGTTCTGGTTTGTTCTGGTCTGGTCTGGTTTGGTCTGGTTTGTTCTGGTCTGTTCTGGTCTGGTTTGTTTTGTTCTGGTCTGGTTTGTTCTGGTCTGGTCTGGTTTGTTCTGGTCTGGTCTGGTTTGTTCTGGTCTGGTCTGGTTTGTTTCTTGGCTGTCAGTCAGTCTCAGTCGATACCAACAGGGCCTGTGTCAACCAGAGACATGCTACCTCACACACACACACATACCAACAGGGCCTGTGTCAACCAGAGACATGGTACCTCACACACACACACACATACCAACAGGGCCTGTGTCAACCAGAGACATGGTACCTCACACACACACACACACACACACACACACACACACACACACACACACACACACACACACACACACACACACACACACACACACACACACACACACACACACACACACACACACACACACACACACACACACACACATACCAACAGGGCCTGTGTCAACCAGAGACATGGTACCTCACACACACACACACATACCAACAGGGCCTGCATCAACCAGAGACATGCTACCTCACACACACACACACACCAACAGGGCCTGTGTCAACCAGAGACATGGTACCTCACACACACACACCAACAGGGCCTGTGTCAACCAGAGACATGGTACCTCACACACACACACCAACAGGGCCTGTGTCAACCAGAGACATGGTACCTCACACACACACACCCATACCAACAGGGCCTGTGTCAACCAGAGACATGCTACCTCACACACACATACCAACAGGGCCTGTGTCAGCCAGAGACATGGTACCTCACACACACACATACCAACAGGGCCTGTGTCAACCAGAGACATGCTACCTCACACACACACACATACCAACTGGGCCTGAGTCAACCAGAGACATGCTACCTCAACGCCACACACATACCAACAGGGCCTGTGTCAACCAGAGACATGGTACCTCACAACCACACACACACATACCAACAGGGCCTGTGTCAACCAGAGACATGGTACCTCACAACCACACACATACCAACAGGGCCTGTGTCAACCAGAGACATGGTACCTCACAACCACACACATACCAACAGGGCCTGTGTCAACCAGAGACATGCTACCTCACACACACATACCAACAGGGCCTGTGTCAACCAGAGACATGGTACCTCACACACACACATACCAACAGGGCCTGTGTCAGCCAGAGACATGCTACCTCACACACACACATACCAACAGGGCCTGTGTCAACCAGAGACATGGTACCTCACACACACACATACCAACAGGGCCTGTGTCAGCCAGAGACATGCTACCTCACACACACATACCAACAGGGCCTGTGTCAGCCAGAGACATGGTACCTCACACACACATACCAACAGGGCCTGTGTCAGCCAGAGACATGGTACCTCACACACACACACATACCAACAGGGCCTGAGTCAACCAGAGACATGCTACCTCACAACCACACACATACCAACAGGGCCTGTGTCAACCAGAGACATGCTACCTCACAACCACACATACCAACAGGGCCTGAGTCAACCAGAGACATGCTACCTCACAACCACACACATACCAACAGGGCCTGTGTCAACCAGAGACATGCTACCTCACAACCACACACATACCAACAGGGCCTGTGTCAGCCAGAGACATGCTACCTCACACACACAAACACACACACACATACCAACAGGGCCTGAGTCAACCAGAGACATGCTACCTCACAACCACACATACCAACAGGGCCTGTGTCAACCAGAGACATGCTACCTCACAACCACACACATACCAACAGGGCCTGTGTCAACCAGAGACATGCTACCTCACAACCACACATACCAACAGGGCCTGTGTCAACCAGAGACATGCTACCTCACAACCACACACATACCAACAGGGCCTGAGTCAACCAGAGACATGGTACCTCACACACACACACATACCAACAGGGCCTGTGTCAACCAGAGACATGGTACCTCACACACACATACCAACAGGGCCTGTGTCAGCCAGAGACATGGTACCTCACACACACACACATACCAACAGGGCCTGTGTCAACCAGACACATGCTACCTCACACACACACACACACACACACACCAACAGGGCCTGTGTCAACCAGAGACATGGTACCTCACACACACATACCAACAGGGCCTGTGTCAACCAGAGACATGGTACCTCACAACCACACACATACCAACAGGGCCTGTGTCAACCAGAGACATGGTACCTCACAACCACACACATACCAACAGGGCCTGTGTCAACCAGAGACATGGTACCACAACCACACATACCAACAGGGCCTGTGTCAACCAGAGACATGCTACCTCACACACACATACCAACAGGGCCTGTGTCAGCCAGAGACATGCTACCTCACACACACACATACCAACAGGGCCTGAGTCAACCAGAGACATGCTACCTCACACACACACATACCAACAGGGCCTGTGTCAACCAGAGACATGGTACTCACAACACACACATACCAACAGGGCCTGTGTCAACCAGAGACATGCTACCTCACACACACATACCAACAGGGCCTGTGTCAACCAGAGACATGGTACCTCACACACACATACCAACAGGGCCTGTGTCAACCAGAGACATGGTACCTCACAACCACACACATACCAACAGGGCCTGTGTCAACCAGAGACATGGTACCTCACAACCACACACATACCAACAGGGCCTGTGTCAACCAGAGACATGCTACCTCACACACACATACCAACAGGGCCTGAGTCAACCAGAGACATGCTACCTCACACACACACACATACCAACAGGGCCTGTGTCAACCAGAGACATGCTACCTCACACACACATACCAACAGGGCCTGTGTCAACCAGAGACATGGTACCTCACAACCACACACATACCAACAGGGCCTGAGTCAACCAGAGACATGGTACCTCACACACACACACCAACAGGGCCTGTGTCAACCAGAGACATGCTACCTCACACACACACATACCAACAGGGCCTGTGTCAACCAGAGACATGGTACCTCACACACACATACCAACAGGGCCTGTGTCAGCCAGAGACATGGTACCTCACAACCACACACATACCAACAGGGCCTGTGTCAGCCAGAGACATGGTACCTCACAACCACACACATACCAACAGGGCCTGTGTCAACCAGAGACATGGTACCTCACACACACACACCAACAGGGCCTGTGTCAACCAGAGACATGCTACCTCACACACACACACACACACACACACACACACACACACATACCAACAGGGCCTGTGTCAGCCAGAGACATGCTACCTCACACACACACATACCAACAGGGCCTGTGTCAACCAGAGACATGCTACCTCACACACACATACCAACAGGGCCTGTGTCAACCAGAGACATGCTACCTCACACACACATACCAACAGGGCCTGTGTCAGCCAGAGACATGCTACCTCACACACACACATACCAACAGGGCCTGAGTCAACCAGAGACATGCTACCTCACACACACATACCAACAGGGCCTGTGTCAACCAGAGACATGGTACCTCACAACCACACACATACCAACAGGGCCTGTGTCAACCAGAGACATGCTACTTCACACACACATACCAACAGGGCCTGTGTCAACCAGAGACATGGTACCTCACACACACATACCAACAGGGCCTGTGTCAGCCAGAGACATGGTACCTCACACACACACACATACCAACAGGGCCTGTGTCAACCAGAGACATGGTACCTCACACACACATACCAACAGGGCCTGTGTCAACCAGAGACATGGTACCTCACACACACATACCAACAGGGCCTGTGTCAACCAGAGACATGGTACCTCACAACCACACATACCAACCGGGCCTGAGTCAACCAGAGACATGCTACCTCACACACACACACATACCAACAGGGCCTGTGTCAACCAGAGACATGGTACCTCACACACACATACCAACAGGGCCTGTGTCAACCAGAGACATGGTACCTCACAACCACACATACCAACAGGGCCTGAGTCAACCAGAGACATGGTACCTCACACACACACACCAACAGGGCCTGTGTCAACCAGAGACATGCTACCTCACACACACACATACCAACAGGGCCTGTGTCAACCAGAGACATGGTACCTCACACACACATACCAACAGGGCCTGTGTCAGCCAGAGACATGGTACCTCACAACCACACACATACCAACAGGGCCTGTGTCAGCCAGAGACATGGTACCTCACAACCACACACATACCAACAGGGCCTGTGTCAACCAGAGACATGGTACCTCACACACACACACAACAGGGCCTGTGTCAACCAGAGACATGCTACCTCACACACACACACACACACACACACACACACACACACACACACACACACACATACCAACAGGGCCTGTGTCAGCCAGAGACATGCTACCTCACACACACACATACCAACAGGGCCTGTGTCAACCAGAGACATGCTACCTCACACACACATACCAACAGGGCCTGTGTCAACCAGAGACATGGTACCTCACACACACACACCAACAGGGCCTGTGTCAACCAGAGACATGCTACCTCACACACACACACACACACACACACACACACACACACACATACCAACAGGGCCTGTGTCAGCCAGAGACATGCTACCTCACACACACACATACCAACAGGGCCTGTGTCAACCAGAGACATGCTACCTCACACACACATACCAACAGGGCCTGTGTCAACCAGAGACATGCTACCACACACACATACCAACAGGGCCTGTGTCAGCCAGAGACATGCTACCTCACACACACACATACCAACAGGGCCTGAGTCAACCAGAGACATGCTACCTCACACACACACATACCAACAGGGCCTGTGTCAACCAGAGACATGGTACCTCACAACCACACACATACCAACAGGGCCTGTGTCAACCAGAGACATGCTACTTCACACACACATACCAACAGGGCCTGTGTCAACCAGAGACATGGTACCTCATACACACACATACCAACAGGGCCTGTGTCAGCCAGAGACATGGTACCTCACACACACACATACCAACAGGGCCTGTGTCAACCAGAGACATGGTACCTCACACACACATACCAACAGGGCCTGTGTCAACCAGAGACATGGTACCCTCACACACACATACCAACAGGGCCTGTGTCAACCAGAGACATGGTACCTCACAACCACACATACCAACAGGGCCTGAGTCAACCAGAGACATGCTACCTCACACACACACACATACCAACAGGGCCTGTGTCAACCAGAGACATGGTACCTCACACACACATACCAACAGGGCCTGTGTCAACCAGAGACATGGTACCTCACAACCACACATACCAACAGGGCCTGAGTCAACCAGAGACATGGTACCTCACACACACACACCAACAGGGCCTGTGTCAACCAGAGACATGCTACCTCACACACACACATACCAACAGGGCCTGTGTCAACCAGAGACATGGTACCTCACACACACATACCAACAGGGCCTGTGTCAGCCAGAGACATGGTACCTCACAACCACACACATACCAACAGGGCCTGTGTCAGCCAGAGACATGGTACCTCACAACCACACACATACCAACAGGGCCTGTGTCAACCAGAGACATGGTACCTCACACACACACACCAACAGGGCCTGTGTCAACCAGAGACATGCTACCTCACACACACACACACACACACACACACACACACACACACACACACACACACATACCAACAGGGCCTGTGTCAGCCAGAGACATGCTACCTCACACACACACATACCAACAGGGCCTGTGTCAACCAGAGACATGCTACCTCACACACACATACCAACAGGGCCTGTGTCAACCAGAGACATGCTACCTCACACACACATACCAACAGGGCCTGTGTCAGCCAGAGACATGCTACCTCACACACACACATACCAACAGGGCCTGAGTCAACCAGAGACATGCTACACACACACACATACCAACAGGGCCTGTGTCAACCAGAGACATGGTACCTCACAACCACACACATACCAACAGGGCCTGTGTCAACCAGAGACATGGTACTCACACACACACACATACCAACAGGGCCTGTGTCAACCAGAGACATGCTACCTCACACACACATACCAACAGGGCCTGTGTCAACCAGAGACATGGTACCTCACACACACACATACCAACAGGGCCTGTGTCAGCCAGAGACATGGTACCTCACACACACACACATACCAACAGGGCCTGTGTCAACCAGAGACATGGTACCTCACACACACATACCAACAGGGCCTGTGTCAACCAGAGACATGGTACCTCACACACACATACCAACAGGGCCTGTGTCAACCAGAGACATGGTACCTCACAACCACACATACCAACAGGGCCTGAGTCAACCAGAGACATGCTACCTCACACACACACACATACCAACAGGGCCTGTGTCAACCAGAGACATGGTACCTCACACACACATACCAACAGGGCCTGTGTCAACCAGAGACATGGTACCTCACAACCACACATACCAACAGGGCCTGAGTCAACCAGAGACATGGTACCTCACACACACACACCAACAGGGCCTGTGTCAACCAGAGACATGCTACCTCACACACACACATACCAACAGGGCCTGTGTCAACCAGAGACATGGTACCTCACAACCACACACATACCAACAGGGCCTGTGTCAGCCAGAGACATGGTACCTCACAACCACACACATACCAACAGGGCCTGTGTCCACCAGAGACATGGTACCTCACACACACACACCAACAGGGCCTGTGTCATCCAGAGACATGCTACCTCACACACACACACACACACACACACATACCAACAGGGCCTGTGTCAGCCAGCAGAGTCTTCCCCGCAAACACACAGCGTTTCTCATCTCCCAGTTAGGACTGTTATTGTCTTTGATGCAGAGAGTGTGATACTGAGTGTGCTGTGTCTCTTGGGGGAGTTGCGATGACATTTCCCTGTGATGCTCTGCGTATGTGATCCAGCTGTATGGTAGCCAGACAGCCCCTATCGGGACCAATGAAGTTCATATTTGATGTGTCCGTCGTCCTCTATTGGATCTCGCCAGGGCTGGCGGTTAGCTGATTGGCTCGCTGCACACCGACGACGTGTGTCTCAGTGTGTGTGTGTGTTCTCTCAGTGTGTGTGTGTCCTCTCAGTGTGTGTGTGTGTTCTCTCAGTCTGTGTGTTTGTGTGTGTTCTCTCAGGGTGTGTGTGTCCTCTCAGTGTGTGTGTGTGTGTGTGTTTCTCAGTGTGTGTGTGTGTGTTCTCTCAGTGTGTGTGTGTGTGTGTGTGTGTGTGTTCTCTCAGCGTGTGTGTGTCCTCTCAGTGTGTGTGTGTGTTCTCAGTGTGTGTGTTCTCTCAGTGTGTGTGTGTGTGTTTCTCTCAGCGTGTGTGTGTGTGTGTGTGTTCTCTCAGCGTGTGTGTGTCCTCTCAGTGTGTGTGTGTGTGTTCTCAGTGTGTGTGTTCTCTCAGTGTGTGTGTGTGTGTGTGTTCTCTCAGCGTGTGTGTGTGTGTGTTCTCTCAGCGTGTGTGTGTTCTCTCAGTGTGTGTGTGTGTGTGTGTGTTCTCTCAGTGTGTGTGTGTGTGTTCTCTCAGTGTGTGTGTGTGTTCTCTCAGTGTGTGTGTGTGTTCTCTCAGTGTGTGTGTGTGTTCTCTCAGTGTGTGTGTGTGTGTTCTCTCAGTGTGTGTGTGTGTGTTCTCTCAGTGTGTGTGTGTGTTCTCTCAGTGTGTGTGTGTGTGTGTTCTCTCAGTGTGTGTGTGTTCTCTCAGTGTGTGTGTGTGTTCTCTCAGTGTGTGTGTGTTCTCTCAGTGTGTGTGTGTGTGTGTTCTCTCAGTGTGTGTGTGTGTTCTCTCAGTGTGTGTGTGTGTTCTCTCTGTGTGTGTGTTTCTCTCGGTGTGTGTGTGTGTTCTCTCAGTGTGTGTGTGTGTGTGTTCTCTCAGTGTGTGTGTGTGTGTGTTCTCTCAGTGTGTGTGTGTGTGTTCTCTCAGTGTGTGTGTGTGTTCTCTCAGTGTGTGTGTTCTCTCAGCGTGTGTGTGTTCTCTCAGTGTGTGTGTGTGTGTGTGTGTTCTCTCAGTGTGTGTGTGTGTGTTCTCTCAGTGTGTGTGTGTGTGTTCTCTCAGTGTGTGTGTGTGTTCTCTCAGTGTGTGTGTTCTCTCAGTGTGTGTGTTCTCTCAGTGTGTGTGTGTGTGTGTGTGTGTGTGTTCTCTCAGTGTGTGTGTGTGTGTTCTCTCAGTGTGTGTGTGTGTTCTCTCAGTGTGTGTGTGTTCTCTCAGTGTGTGTGTGTGTGTTCTCTCGGTGTGTGTGTGTTCTCTTAGTGTGTGTGTGTGTTCTCTCAGTGTGTGTGTGTTTGTTCTCTCAGTGTGTGTGTGTGTGTTCTCTCAGTGTGTGTGTGTGTTCTCTCGGTGTGTGTGTTCTCTTAGTGTGTGTGTGTGTTCTCTCAGTGTGTGTGTGTGTTCTCTCAGTGTGTGTGTGTGTTCTCTCAGTGTGTGTGTATGTGTGTGTGTGTGTGTGTGTGTGTGTGTGTGTGTGTGTGTGTGTGTGTGTGTGTGTGTGTGTGTGTGTGTGTGTGTGTGTGTGTGTGTGTGTGTGTGTGTGTGTGTGTGTGTGTGTGTGTGTTTCTCTCAGTGTGTGTGTGTGTTCTCTCGGTGTGTGTGTGTGTGTGTGTGTTCTCTCAGTGTGTGTGTGTGTTCTCTCAGTGTGTGTGTGTGTGTGTGTGTGTGTTCTCTCAGTGTGTGTGTGTTTATTTTTTCATAGCCATCTATTTACCACCACAAACTGATGCTGGCACTAAGACTGCAGTCAGCATAACAGGCCATAAGCAAACAAGAAAATGCTCAACCAGAAGCCGCACTCCTAGTGGCCGCGGACTTTAATGCAGGCAAACTTCAATCTGTGTACCATCACTCATTCATATATCCTTATGTACATATTCCTTATCCCCTTACACTGTGTATAAGACAGTAGTTTTGGAATTGTTCGTTAGATTACTTGTTGGTTATCACTGCATTGTCGGAACTAGAAGCACAAGCATTTCGCTACACTCGCATTAACATCTGCTAGCCATGTGTATGTGACAAATAACATTTTATTTGATTTGATTTGATTAGATTTGATTTTGAATCTGTTTTACCTCATTTCTACCAGCATTTCACAAGCACACCAGAAACGTGTACAAAACTCTCCTCTTCGCCCTCCATTTGTAAAATCTGACCATAACTCTATCCTCCCGATTCCTCTTTACAAGCTCAAATTAAAGCAGGAAGTAAACAGTGACTTGCTCAATACGGAAGTGGTCAGATGAAGCAGATGCTAAACTACAGGACTGTTTTTTGCACAGACTGAACATGTTCCAGGATTTATCCAATGGCATTGAGGAGTTTACCACATCAGTCACCAGCTACAAACTATTACAAAGGAAAACCCCTGCCGCGAGCTGCCCAGTGAAGTGAGCCTACCAGACAGAATGCCAGAAATGCCTTTATGCTCGCTTTGAGGCAAGCAACATGAGAGCATGAGAGTAGTTGCAACATGAGAGCACTAGCTTTTCTGGATGACTGTGTGACCACGCTCCGTAGCTGATGTGAGCAAGACCTAAACAGGTCAACATTCACAAGGGGCCAGACGGATTACGGCATGTGCAGACCAAGTGTCTTCACTGACATTTTCAACCTCTCCCTGACCAAGTCTGTAATACTTACATGTTTGAAGCAGGTCAACCTGTGCCCAAGAATGTGAAGGTAACCTGCAGAAACGATTACCGCCCTGTAGTACTCACGGTACCAATGAAAAAGTGCTTTGAAAAGTTGGTCATGGCTCACGTCAACACCATCACCCTCGGGAAACCCCAGCGTAAAGCTGTCATCGAGGGTGGCTACTTTGAAGAATCTGAAATGTAAAATATGGTTGCTTTTCTGGTTACTACATGACTCCATGTGTTATTTCATAGTTGTGACGCCATCACTATTATTCTACAATGTAGAAACTAGTAAAAATAAAAAATGTGAAAAATAAAACCTTCAATGAGTAGGTGTGTCCAAACTTTTTGACTGGTACTGTACATTACTTTAGATGCCGCTACAGATGCTTGATTCACCACCGGCAGACTGTCAGTCTAACTTCTAAACTATTGGACCATGGGAAATATTTGACCCTATTCACTCGCGCCTTACCTTTGACGCGGGTTCTGGCCATTTGGAATGATGCCTCACACCTCTATATGTAACTGCCATATCTGTTGAACTAACTACATTTGATTTGGTTTGAATGGTGGCATTTGTTGGAGATATAGACTGGCTCTTTCTCTCTCTATTATTATGAGGAATAATTCACAATCAGACCATTTAATTATTCTTTTTTAAATTCTGGTGAGTTTAAAATGACTTGTAATAGTCATTAAATTCCCCTGAGCCTCATTTGGGCTCAAATGGTCGAGAAAATGTTTTCAATTAATTTCTCCTTTGTACTCTGCGGCATTGTATTTCAGAATTACACAAGTCATGCTTTTCATCAATATGTTTCCACTGCTAATTGTTTCAGAGCTTTTTGAACAACCCAGTCGTAAATGTTTTAAAAGACTGTCTGCACCCCGAGTAGTACAATGTTTTGTTCCATTATCATGTGTTTGACTGTCTACATCCCAAAATAACATATTTACAAAGATTATACTTTTTATTGATTTTTATTTCCAAAATATTGTGTTTTTTTTTTTTTTTTAGCAGTTAGTGAATTTGAGTTAACCATAATAGTTGTTTATCTTATCTCGCAAAGGATAAATGCTCTCAAACATTTGAGACAAATAGGCTTTTTGTGAGGAACATTTCTGGGATATTTTATTTCAGCTGATGAAACACGTGACCATCACTTTACATGTGGTGTTTATAGTGTTATTCAGTATAGATTCTCTACATGTGGTGTTTATAGTGTTATTCAGTATAGATTCTTTACATGTGGTGTTTATAGTGTTATTCAGTATAGATTCTTGGTTATGTGGTGTTTATAGTGTTATTCAGTATAGATTTCACATGTGGTGTTTATAGTGTTATTCAGTATAGATTATCTACATGTGGTGTTTATAGTGTTATTCAGTATAGATTCTTTACATGTGGTGTTTATAGTGTTATTCAGTATAGATTCTTTACATGTGGTGTTTATAGTGTTATTCAGTATAGATTCTCTACATGTGGTGTTTATAGTGTTATTCAGTATAGATTATTTACATGTGGTGTTTATAGTGTTATTCAGTATAGATTCTCTACATGTGGTGTTTATAGTGTTATTCAGTATAGATTCTTTACATGTGGTGTTTATAGTGTTATTCAGTATAGATTCTTTACATGTGGTGTTTATAGTGTTATTCAGTATAGATTCTTTTACATGTGGTGTTTATAGTGTTATTCAGTATAGATTCTCTACATGTGGGTGTTTATAGTGTTATTCAGTCATAGATTCTCTACATGTGGTGTTTATAGTGCTATTCAGTATAGATTCTCTACATGTGGTGTTTATAGTGTTATTCAGTATAGATTCTCTACATGTGGTGTTTATAGTGTTATTCAGTATAGATTCTTTACATGTGGTGTTTATAGTGTTATTCAGTATAGATTCTTTACATGTGGTGTTTATAGTGTTATTCAGTATAGATTATCTACATGTGGTGTTTATAGTGTTATTCAGTATAGATTCTTACATGGTGTTTATATGTTGGTCTAGTGGTGGATTCTCTACATGTGGTGTTTATAGTGTTATTCAGTATAGATTCTTTACATGTGGTGTTTAGTGTTATTCAGTATAGATTCTCACATGTGGTGTTTATAGTGTTATTCAGTATAGATTCTCTACATGTGGTAAATTTATAGTGTTATTCAGTATAGACTTACATGTGGTGTTTATAGTGTTATTCAGCATAGATTCTCTACATGTGGTGTTTATAGTGTTATTCAGTATAGATTATTTACATGGTGTTTATAGTGTTATTCAGCATAGATTCTCTACATGTGGTGTTTATAGTGTTATTCAGTATAGATTCTTTACATGTGGTGTTTATAGTGTTATTCAGTATAGATTCTCTACATGTGGTGTTTATAGTGTTATTCAGTATAGATTCTTTACATGTGGTGTTTATAGTGTTATTCAGTATAGATTCTCTACATGTGGTGTTTATAGTGTTATTCAGTATAGATTCTTTACATGTGGTGTTTATAGTGTTATTCAGTATAGATTCTCTACATGTGGTGTTTATAGTGTTATTCAGTATAGATTCTTTACATGTGGTGTTTATAGTGTTATTCAGTATAGATTCTCTACATGTGGTGTTTATAGTGTTATTCAGTATAGATTCTTTACATGTGGTGTTTATAGTGTTATTCAGTATAGATTCTCTACATGTGGTGTTTATAGTGTTATTCAGTATAGATTCTTTACATGTGGTGTTTATAGTGTTATTCAGTATAGATTCTCTAAGCAATACGTAACTGAACCATACAAT